>NW_007248687.1:101972-105529 GCF_000164805.1 Carlito syrichta
CCCGCCTGGGCAACTTGGTGAGACCTCATCTCTACAATAAATAAAATATTAGCCAGGTGTGGTAGTGCGCGCCTGTAGTTTCAGCTACTTGGAAGGCTGAGGCGGAAGGATCACTGGAGCCCAGCAGGTCGAGGCTGCGGTGGCCGGGAGCGGCCACTGCACTCCAGTCTGGGCGACAGAGTGAGACTCCAACTCAAAAAAAAAAAAAGAAAAATAAAAGAAAAATGTGGCTAATGCAACGTAGTATCACTCTCTGAAACAGGGGCACAAAATCATGACCTTCAATACAAAACAGAAATATTTCACTCAGAAACAATATTTGGCATTGATTCTGAATTGTCCCTTGGTAACAAGATGGGAGACTTCTTGCTGGAGTGCAGTGGCATGATCACAGCTCACCGAAGCCTGAAACTCCTGCATTCAGGTGATCCTCCTCAGCCTCTGGAATAGCTGGGACTACAGGTGCACGCCACCAGGTCAGGCTAATTTTTTTGTTTTTGTAGAGACGAGGTCTTACTACGTTGCCCAGGCTGGTCTGGAACTCCTGGGCTCAAGCAATCCTCCCACCTCAGCTTCCCCAAGTGCTGGGATTACAAGCATGAACCACCGTGCCCAGCCTTGATTGCCTTTTTAATCACAGAGAACTGAAGTAAATCCACAAGCACTCTGTTATTTGTATGTGTCAAAATTATTGAAGCAATATATCAGGTTTAAATATGTATTAATTTTTAAAATACTACATTCGAAGCTACTCATTGTTGTGTATATGGCAATTGCTTGATCTTATGCTTAATTCTAGTCTGATGGTTGGTAAGCAGATTTTTTTTAGTAAACTAGCACCATCTTGTGGGCAGACATTGGAAATAAAAATGTGTGCCCATATATGTGTATCCACAAAACCCCTGGAATTTATTTATTAAAAAATTGTGTATTTATTCTTACATGTTTAAACTTCAGTCACCTTCAAAGTACTCTCTGTTTGATGCAATACACCTATTGAGTCACTTTTTTCACTGCTCCAAACGGTTTTTGAACTTGTCCATTTTGATGCCTTTTAGAGCTTCTGCCATTTTTGTCTCACCTCTTTCACATCAGCAAAACGTTTCCCTTTTAGGACTTTTTTTCATCAAAACAAAACAAAACAAAAATATCACCCAGGGTGAGATTGGGTGAATAGGGAGGATGGTGCATGGGGTCATGTTATTTTTGGTGAAAAAAAAACGATGGCCAGGCTCGGTGGCTCAGCCTGTAATCCCAGCACTTTGGGAGGCCGAGGTGAGTGCGTTGCCTAAGTCCATGAGTTCGAGATCAGCCCGGGCAACTTGGTGAGACCTCGTCTCTACAATAAAATAAAAAATAGCTGGGCGTGGTAGCACGCACCTGTAGTTCCGGCTACTTGGAAGGCAGAGGTGGAAGGATTGCTGGAGTCCAGAAGGTCGATGCTGGGGTGGCTGTGAGCGTGTGTGCCACTGCACCCTGGCCTGGGTGAAGGTTTGAGACTCCAACTCAAAACAAACAAACAAACAAAGAAACTGCTGAACACTCAGCATGGTGTGGGCAGGTGTACTTGTAAATTATCCATCATGAAATGGGCAAATGTGTTGAAAGAATCTCCAAAAAAAAAAAATTCCTGAAGTTGAATGCAGCCTCTCACCACAAGGCTAGCTGATACACTGATGATGGTGGGTTCCCAGAAGCCTGTGCTATAAGGGATCCGCGCTTCAAAAAATAATTCCATTTTTTGTTTGTTTGTTTGTTTGATTTGGAGTTTCACTCTGTCGCCCAGACTGGAGTGCAGTGGCCGCTCCTGGCCACCGCAGCCTCAACCTGCTGGGCTCCGGCCATCCTTCCGCCTCAGCCTTCCGTGTAGCCGGAATTACAGGCGCGTGCTACCACGCCCGGCTAATTTTTGATTTTATTGTAGAGATGAGGTCTCGCCTGCCCAGGTGGGTCTCAAACCCGCGAGCTCAGGCAATCCACTCACCTCAGCCTCCTAAAGGCGCGGGATTACAGGCTGAGCCACCGAGCCCGGCAATAATTCCATTTTTTGACTCGCCCCGTATGTGACTAAAGTTGTATCAATCAATCAGACTAGAGTCCAGAAATATGTGTTTATAGTATATGACTAAGGCAGCTTTTAAAATTATCATAGCTGCAGAACTGAGATTGTGGAAAAGCATACCTAGAGTCTTATCCTGAGAATGGCAGATCCACAATGCAAATCAAATTCCCAACCTTTCAGAGTATCTGCTGTTAAATGAGGGCATTGATTGGGGAGGGATAAGATCATAAAAATTGGAATGGGGACATGTGAGAAGATCCTGATGAGGTCAAGGCTGCGGAACTCCTAAATTCTGCTGAGTCTTCTGCCAGTAGAACCCACCCCCTGTAGGTTCCAGAGGACAACTCAGTAGGTTCCAGAGAACACATCCTCCACCATGTCTGCAGTGAACAAATTTGTAAAAGGAATCACAACATCCTTGAAGAGTTCAGTGGTTGCTCTTCTCAGTAGGTCAGAAATTACAGTGGGAACTGCTGCCACTGAGTTAGAAAACCTAAATACAATGGAAGCAATTGGATCTAGGGTGACAAAGACCAAGTGGCAGCAATGAATTGCCAAAAACGGACATGATTACTGTACTGGACAGCAGAGTCAAAGCAGTGGTCGGAATAGCCCAATTCACAGCAGATCATGGTGTTCCTAGAAGTGAAATAGATGGGCAATCCTACAATAAATTCTATATCATCTGTATACTTGGAAGAATTCTAAGTCAAGTGAACAAAAGTCTAACTTGAATCATAAAAGCAGAGCCATAGCCTCTCAATTACTCCTGGACTTACCCAGTTTATGGACCCAGAGCCCCCTGAATGAAGGGAAGGCCAGGGCCCCATTGAATAAGGACCCCACTATCTGGTCAAAAATGTATAGTGTTGATCTTTCTCCCAGCCTCCCCCACAGGGACTTATGGTCTTTTACCAAGGTGACAGTGCACTGGGAAAAAAAGAAATAGTCAGACTTTTCAGGAACACTGGTTCTAAACTGGCACTAACTCCAAGGCACACAAAATGTCATTGTGTCCTACCAGTCAGAGCCAGGGCTTAGGGAGGTCAGGTGATTAAGGGAGCTTTAGCTCAGGCCCACCTCGCAGTGGGCCCAGTGGGTCACCGAACACATCCTGTGGCTCTTTCTGCAGTTCAGGAATGTGTCATCAGAATAGCTGTGCTCAGCAGCTGGCAGAATCCCCATACTGGTTGCCCGACCCGTGGACTGATGGCTATTATGGTGGGAAAGGCCAAGTGGAAGCCACCGGAACAGCCTCTGGTGTTTTCCTTACTCAGGAAAATAGTTAACCAAAAGCAAAACCACATCCCTGGAGGGATTGCAAAGATTAGTGCCAACATCAAGGACATCACCCTACCAGGTAAAGAACCATGTGACCAGTTTTAGAAATAAAGACTATAATTGTCATGAATATGTTTGTGTGTGTGTGGGTATATTAAATATCTTTGTTAGCCGTGCTCGGTGGCTCAGCCTGTAATCCCGTGCCTTTGGGAGG
>NW_007248687.1:105838-131060 GCF_000164805.1 Carlito syrichta
GGTGGCCAGGAGCGGCCACTGCACTCCAGTCTGGGCGACCGAGTGAGACTCCAACTCAAAAAACAAAAAAACAAAAAAACTTTGTTTTCTTATGTCTCTTTTTCCTTTATCATATAACAGTAGATGTATTGACTTGCTATCTCAGTATTTAAGTTTTATTTAAAAAGTTATGGGGGACTGGGCTCGGTAGCTCAGCCTGTAATCCCAGCACTTTGGGAGGTCGAGGTGTGTGGATGCGAGATCAGCCCGAGCAACTTGGCAAGACCTCGTCTCTACAATAAATCAAAAATTAGCCGGGCGTAGTAACACGCACCTATAGTTCTGGCTACTTGGAAGGCTGAGGCAGAAGGATCACCAGAGTCTATCAGATTGGCACTGGGGTGGCCGTGAATGTGCCATTGCACTCCAGCCTGGGCAACAGAGTGAGACTCCAACTAAAAAAAAAAAAAAAAAAGTTATTGAATTACCCCAAAGGAAAAGAAAGCATTATATCAAAAAAGATACCTGCACTCATATTTAGCACAGCACTATCCACAATAGCGAAGATATGGAACCAACCTAAGTATCTATCAATGGACAGTTAAGTGAAGAAAATGTTGTGTATATATACAAGGACTACTGTTCGCCCATAAAAAATAATGAAGTCATGTCTTTTGCAGAAACATGGATGGAACTGGAGGTCATTATCTTACATGAAACAACTCAGGAACAAAAAGCCAAATACCACATGCTCTCACTTATAAGTGGAAGCTAAATAATGTGTACTGGTAGGCATACCGTGGAATGATAGATATTGGATATTCAGAAGGGGGAGCCGGGGAGGAGATGAGGGATGGGAAGTGACTTAACGGGTACAATGTATATTCTTCAGGTGCTGGTTACACTAAAAGCCCAGAATTCAGGACTACACAATATATCCATGTAACACAACTGCATCTGTACCTCTTAAATTTATGGTCCACTGAAAAATGTTATGTGACATCAAGGAGAATAGGAAACACTATCCAAGGACTTTACCTCCTCTTCTGGAGTAAGGGCTCATGTGTATTTTTATACACAGATAGTTGTATCAGGGTAGGTGGAATTATGACCTTGTTATTGTTTTATTTTGAGGCTAGGTATGGATTAAGGAGATGTGTATGGGTGCCAAGTTGACAAGGGGTGGACTTGTGATGTTTACTTTTATGTGCCAACTTGACTGAGCCGCAGAGTGCTCAGACATTTGGTCAGGGAGTATTCTGTGTGTATCTGTGAGGGTGTTTCTGGATGAGACTAACGTTTGAATTGGTAAATGAGTCTCTTCCCTAATGTGGCAAGGCCCCTCTAAATCGGTTGAAGACCTGAGTAGAACAAAAAAAATGACCAGTCTATGAATAAGAGAGAATCTCTTCCTGCCTGACTGCCTTGATCTGGGACAACAGTTTGTGTGTGTGTGTGTGTGTGTGTGTGTGTTTCCTGCCTTTAGACTTGAACGGAAACATCTGCTTTTCCTAGTTTGAATCTGCAGTCCTTTGAACTGGAAGGACACCATTAGCTATCTGGGCCTTCAGCTTGTTGACTGCACATCTTGGGACTTGCAGGTTCCATAACATTCCTTAGTCTAAATCTCTCTTTAACTCTGTCTCTCTGTATTTCCCTGTCTCTCTTCACACACACACACACACACACACACACACACACACACACACACATTCTATTTGCTTTGTTTCTCTGGAGAACCCTGATTAATGTAGTAAAAATCATGAACTATGTAAATGTTAGTATATGAAATTAGAGGTTATTTTCATTATTATGATAATTATTATGAAAGTTGATCATAAACATATAGTATTGCATGCTAAGATATGATCGTTATCTAAGAGAAAACTGACCACTATCGTCAGAACTATACCTCATGCTGCTCTTGACCTCGTAGACAAGAACATGTGACTGTCAAACAACATGTACTTGAAAACCGTGGACAAGTTCAATGAGCGGTTTGTGCCAGCATTTGTCCCTGCAGGGCATATGAAATTTGCTGTGCTTCATAGCATAAGGCAAGAAGATGGAATAAAGAACTTGCTGGTGGTAGCTCATACTTGTAATCCCAGCACTTTGGGAGGCAGGAGAGAGAGATTGCCCGAGCCCAGGGGTTCGAGACCAGCCTGGGCAACTTGGTGAGACCTTATCTCTATAACAAATCAAAGAATTAGCTGGGCATGGTGGCACACATCTGTGGTTTCAACTGCTTGGAAGGCTGAGGTGGAAGGATCACCTGAGCCCAGTAGGTCAAGGCTGTGGTGGTCATGAGCGTGCCACTGCCTCCAGCCTGGGCAATGGAGTAAGACTCAAAAAAAAGAAAGAAAGAGAGAAAAAGAACTTCTTTACTGATGTCTACGATTTATATATAAAGTTTGTGATGAATCAATTTTATGAACTCAATTCTCCTACTCATTCAAGTGCATTTGACAGAAAAAGTCAGTTTCTTGGGATAAACATCTTTTAAGCTGAATGCACAGAAAGTCCACAATAGATGATGTCACCACAATGAGGTATACTCAGGAATGTGTACATTTAAATACTTGATTAAATAGCCTGGAAAACTTTTAACTGTAGTCTCATTGTATCTAAACCTAATGAAATTCCTATTATATTTAAAAATAGGCCAGGTGTATTGTCTCACCCTTGTAATCCTTGCAATTTGGGAGGCAGAGGTGAGAGGATTGCCTGAGCCCAGGGGTCTGAGACCAGCCTGGGCAAATGGCAAGTCCTTGTTAATAAATAAAAAAATTAGCAGGGTGTGGTGGTGTGTGCCTATAGTCTCAGCTATTTGGGAGGCTGAGGTGGAAGCATCGCCTGAGCTCAGCAGGTTGAGACTTTAGTAGCTGTGAGTGTGGTACTATACTCCAACCTGGACCACAGAGTGAGACTTTGACTCAAAAAATAAAAAAGAGCATTCTGTTTCATATCACTTATCAACAGATCAATATTTGCTTGTGAATGGTGTTATTTATAAAGAGCTCTTCACTGATAATCTTGAAATATTTTGATTTAAAAATTGAGATACTGGGTGCGGTGGCTCATGTCTGTAATCCCTGCACTTTGGAAGGTTGAGGTGAGAGGATTGCCTGAGCCCAGGGGTTCGAGACCAGCCTGGGCAACTCTACAATAAATCAAAAAATTAGACGGGCATGGTGGTGTGCGCCCATGCTTCCAGGTACTTGGAAGATTGAGGTGGAAGGATTGCCTGAGCCTAGCAGGTCGAGGGTGTGATGACTGTGAGTGTGCCACTGCACTCCAGTCTGGGAGGCAGAGTAGGACTCTGACTCAAAAAAAAAAAAAAAAGATTTTAGGTAGGGAATGAACTTGACAGCACATATATTGATTTTTGTATACATTGAGTGATGTTCTTATGAAAGTTTATGGGCAGTATACACAACACTACCCAAGAAGCCAAAGAAATCTTTTGCAATACTAGGTGTCACATGCTTGTCTTTGTCAGGCTAGGAATAGTAACCCTGCTTTAATTTTAGATCCTGGACATTTGTTTGTAAAATGGGAAGCTGGCTGGACTTGAACTCTAGCAATTTCTGGGATGCAGAAGCTGAGCGTCATTTGTTTTTTTAAATCAACAAAACGCTTCCTGGGAAGAAAATGCTGGGAGAGACTAAGTGGGAGCTCATGAGCAAGTGACCAAGGGCCTCCTGGTGCAACAGCTGGTGCTGCTGCTTCTCTGCTTGGTCCCTGGCTCGTCCCAGATTGCAGAAGCTGAGTGCCATTTTTAAAAAATGGACAAAAGTCTTCCTGTGAAGAAGCAGTGGGGAGAGACTACCACCCCAGGCTCTGCCTCGCTACTGCAGCAGGAGAGATTGCCGGCTCCAGGTTTTCCTCAACACTTCAGCACCTGACCTGGCACTGGCAGCAGGGGCTGCAGAGGGAGCTCAGAGGCAGAGTTCCACTGAAGAGGACAAGAGATCAACTACTCAGAGGTTGATTGTGACCTGGAGGGAATATCCTGAAAGCACAAACTTCAGAGGGACCTGACGAGTGCCGAGTCCAAGGTGCCCCTCCCCTTACCCTGATCCAGCCATAAAAGAAAAGGATGAGGAAGAACTTCAAAGAGATCAGTGGTAAGCCTGGGGCTGACCCCACCCCCTCCTCCCCAGCAATCCTCTGAATGTCAGACCCACACAGCTGGGCCATGACTGAGAGGGACAAAACCAAGTGGAGCCAGGACGTCAGTCACAACAGGAGAATTCCATTCCAGGATAGACCTGGCAGAGTCACCTCCCACGAGTATATACTTGGGGAAGAGACAATCCCACACCTCCCCACTGGAGGAGGTCTCCCTGACCATACAAGACTGGGAGGAGAGGACTGCAGCCCCACCCACCTCCACTGCCCCTCCTCCCTGCTCCGGACACTGGGGAGAGAATGAAAGAGGTAGAAGCTCTGCAGGAGAAACCAGATTAGAGGAACAATTACAGAGCCTGCCACAAGATGGCAGGTGTTTTCTTTTTTAATTTTTAAAAATATTTCTGCTTGTTTGTTTGTTAGTTCATCTACTTTTAAAATATTTTTCCTTTGGGTTGGGTTCAGTGGCTCAGTCTATAATCCCAGCACTTTGGGAGGCCAAGGCTAGTGGATTGCTTGAGTCCCTGAGTTTGAGACCAGTCCCAGCAACTTGACGAGACCTCATCTCCACAATAAATAAAAAAGTTAGCCAGGTGTGGTAGTGCACACTTGTACTTCCAGCTACTTGGAAGGCTGAGGTGGAAGGATTGCTGGAGTTCAGCAGGTAGATGCTGGGGTGGCCATGAGTGTACCACTGCACTCCAGTCTGGGTGATGGAGTGAGATTCCAACTCAATCAATAAAAATAAAAAATAAATATTTTTCCTTTTTATGTATGTGTATGTGAGGGTTTTATCTGCATCCCCCCAATTTTTTTTTCTTTTTTTGTTTGTTTCTTCTTTCGTTTGTTGCTTTCTGTTTATGTGTGTGTGTGAATGATTGAGTGTTCATCTTTCAATTTTGTTGTTGTTGTTCATTTGTTTTTGCTCTTTTATTCTTCTATTTTATTTTTATTTTTTATAGTTTAAGGTGTGTGCCAATACATGTGTGAGGGTTCAATCTGAATTCCTTCTCCTGCCCTGTCTTTCTGTTTTTCTTCTCCATTCACTTTGTGCTAGGCATGTATATGTGTTCAGTTTTCTTGGCTTTTTGTTATTGTTGTTTGTTTTGTTTCACTTTGTTGTTATTCCAGTTTGTTTTGGGTTGTGTGTTTATGTCTGTGTGTGTGTGTGTGTGTGTGTGTGTGTGTATGTGAGTGTTCAATTGCTTTTTGCATTGGTTTCTGCTTTGCATTGTCATATAGAGTGGTGGTGGGGCGTGGGTCTCAGGGAACACATAACACAATCAGTGAACATTGTAATTTTCAAGTAGTTTCTGAATCGTAGCACCCCATCCCCTACCTTATTCAACTTTCAAAAACTACAAGAGACAGCAAAGCTTCCCACCCACAGTCCTATTTCAAAATAAAACAAATCCAGAGCCTGGATCAAGGAAGAATAGGAGGCTGAGCAAACATCAGAAAGGAAAGCTTCTCCCTCTGACACTGAATAAATGAACTACAGAGAATGCAGAAAAACCAAAGGAAGACCACAGGTAATTTCAAGTGTAACAAAGCAAAAACTCCTGAAAAATCAGACCTTGGAGCCCAAACAATGGAAGTCACCAACAACTGGCCCCAGAATACAACAAGGATTAGGGAATGGATGGAAAGGGTGAATAAGACTCAAGAAAGACAAGATACAACACTGAAAGAACTTGTAACAGGGACTTTGGCAATAAAAATTTCATCCAATAAATAAATAACAGGATGACAAGCACGGAAAGCAGAATTAATCTTGCTGAAGGAAGAATCTCAGAACTAGAAGACCAGAACATAGAATTAACCTGATCTGTAAAAAAACATAGAAAAAAACTTAGAAAGAGAGAACAAAGCCTACAAGATTATATCAAGAGATATCAAGAGGTCAAACCTATGCCTGATTGGTATCCCAGAAGAAGGGAAATGGAGAACAAGTTGGAGCAAGTATTCTGGAGGTAATCCAAGAAAACTTTCCCCATCTCACCAGAGAGGTGACCAGTCAAGCACAAGAGACACAGAGAACCCCCACAAGATATCAGATGAGAAGACCAACCCCTAGACACATAGTAATTCACCTACACAAAGTAGGCACAAAAGAAAATATCCTAAAGGCAGCAAGAAAGAAAGGTCAGACTACCTACTGGGGAAAACCAATCAGAATAGCAGCAGAACTATCGACAGAAACACTACAAGCAAGAAGGGATTAGAATTCAATATTCAGAGGCCTCAAAGATAAATGATTTCTTTTTTTAAAAGTTTATTTATTTATTTATTTTTTGAGTTGGAGTTTCACTCCATTGCCCAAACTGGAATGCAGTGGCCACTCCCGGCCACTGCAGCCTCAACTCACTGTACTCTGGTGATCCTTCCCCCTCAGCCTTCCAAGTAGCCGGAATTACAGGTGTGCGCTACCATGCCTAGCTGATTTTTGATTTATTGTAGAGATGAGGTCTCGCCAAGTTGCCCAGGTGGATTTTGAATCCACGGGCTCAGGCAATCCACTCACTCAGCCTCCCAAAGGCATGGGATTACAGGCTGAACCACTGAGCCCAGCAAGATAAATGATTTCAACCAAGAATTTCCTACCCAGCTAAGCTCAACTTCATCAGTGATGGAGAATTAAAACATTTCTCAGACATCCATTCCCTAAGAGAATATGCAGCTTCCAGACCAATTCTACAGGAGACACTTAAAAAGGAATTAAGCACAGAAGAAAGAAAAGAATGACCACACACTTTCCAAGAAAACTGCAGAGCACAGAATCAACAGAGAATACAGTGCAACAAGAAACTTGAAAACACACACGTACACCAAACCCAGAGCCAAAAGAAAACAAGCAAACAAAGAAAAAACTTTATAAGCACCTCATGACAGAGACAAACAATCACATTTCAATAATCAGCCTGATGTGAATGGACTAAATGCACCACTGAAAAGATACATAATGGCAAACTGGATAAGAAACCATGACCCTATTTGCTGCATCTGGGAAATTCATCTCACCTCAAGGAATGCACACCGACTCAAAGTTCAAGGATGTAAAACAAGTTTCCAGGCAAATGGATCACAAAAGAAGGCAGAAGTCGTGATCTTAATATCAGATGAAACAACCTTTAAGCTATCAAAAATTTAAAAAGATACAAAAGTACACTACATAATGATAAAAGTTTCAATCCATCAACAAGAAATATCCACCTAAACATATATCCACTCAACACAGGAGCATTTATAAAGTAACTACTAAGTAAACTAAAAAAAGCTATTGACTCTACTGCTATTAGAGCAGGGGACTTGAATACCCCACTAAATGCCCTAGATAGATCATCAAAGCAAAAAATCCAGGAGATCCAGAACCTAAACTTGACATTCAACCAAATGGACTTAATAGATACCTACAGATTATTCCACCCAAGAACCACAGAATATACATTTCAACTTATCACCACATGGAACATACTCCAAGATTTATCATATCCTTGGCAATAAATCAAGCATAAACAAATTCCATAAAGTTGAAATATTGCCATGCACCTTCTCAGACCACAGTGGAATAAAAATAAATATCAATACCAACAAAATTTCCCCAGAGTCCACAAAAACTTGGACACTAAACAGCATGATGCTGAACAACTACTGGGTCAACAATGAAATCAAAGCAGAAATTAAAAGATTCTTGGAAACAAATGAAAATGAAGAAACATCTTACCAATACCTGTTGGATACCATGAAAACAGTTCTAAGAGGGGAATTTATATCTCTACAAGCACATCAAGAAAATGGAAAGATCACAAGTTGAGAGCCTAACAAATCACCTAAAGGAGCTGGAAAGAGAACACCACCAAAAACCTAACTTTAGCAGAAGAATCCAAATCGCCAAAATAAGAGCCCAAATATGGGACATAGAAGACAAAAATATCATAGAAAACTTCAACAAAACAAAAAACTGGTTCTTTGAAAGAATTAACAAGATTGAAGGACCCCTAGCCAGAATGACCAAGAAAAAGAGAGAAAGTTCAAATAACCACAGTCAGAAATATAAAAGGTCAAATCACAACTGACCCCTGAAGAAACACAAAAGATTATCAGAGATTACTATGTACACCTATATGGAAACAAACTTGATAACCTAAATGAAATGGAGGACTTTCTGATATCACACAATCTCCTAGGTTGAAACAAAAAGACTTTGAGACACTAAATAGACCAATAACAACCCAGGAAATTGACTCTGTCATATGAAAACTACCTACAAAAAAAGACCTGAACTGGATGACTTTCCAGCAGAATTCTACAAAATGTACAAGGAGGAGCTGATATGAATCCTATTCAAAGTATTCCAGGCAATTGAGAAAGATGGAATTCTCCCCAAATCATTTTACGAAGCTAACATCACACTGATACCCAAACCAGGTAAAGGTCCAACAAAAAAAAGAACTACAGAACAGCATCCTTTATGAACACAGATGCAAAAATTCTCAACAAGATTCTAGCAAATCAGATCCAAAAACACATCTCAAGAGTCATCTACCACGTCCAAGTAAGCTTCATCTCGAGGATGCAGGGCTAGTTCAACATTTGCAAGAACATAATGTAATTCAATACATCAACAGATGTGAAAACAAGAGCCACATGATTATGTCATTAGATGCAGAAAAAGCTTTTGATAAAATCCAACATTCCTTCTTGATAAAAACTCTCAAACACCTAGGTAAAGAAGGAACATACATCAAAATAGTAACGGCCATCTACAATAAACCCACAGCTAACATATTGTTAAATGGACAGAAACTGGAAACATTTCCCTGAAAACAGGAACAAGACAAGACTGCCCACTCTCACCCCTTTCGATATTGTGTTGGAAGTTCTAGCTAAGGCAATTAGACAAGAGAAGGAAATCAGGGGTATCTAAATAGGAAAAGAGGAAGTCAAGTTACCTCTCTTTGCTGATGATATGATCCTTACTTTGAAATGTCAAAAGAATCTGTTGAAAACCTGTTTGTACTGATAAAGGACTTTGGCAAAGTCTCAGGGTACAAAATAAATGTGCAAAAGACAGTTGCATTCCTATACACCAACAACAAGCAGGCAGAGACCCAAATAAAAAGCACAATCCCATTCACAATAGCCACCAAAAAAATGAAATACCTTGACATCTTCTTAACCAGAGAAGTGAAAGACTTTTACAATGAGAACTACCAAACACTGCTCAAAGAAATCCAAGAAGACACAAACAAATGGAAAAATATTCCATGCTCACAGATAAGAAGAATACATTGTTAAAAAGTCCATTCTACCAAAGGAACTCTACAGATTCAATGCAATACCCATTGAATTACCAACATCATTCTTCTCAGACCTGGAAATGACAATACAGGAATTCATATGGAAACATAAACGACCACGAATAGCCAAAACAATCCTTAGCAAAAGAAACAAAGCAGGAGGTATCACACTTCCAGACTTCAAACTTTACTATAAGGCTACAATAATCAAAACAGCCTGCTATTGGTACAAAAACAGGCATACAGACCAATGGAACAGGATAGGGATTCCAGAAGCAAAGCCTCAATTCCTCAACCAACTCATCTTTGACAACGTCTCCAACAACAACCACTGGGGAGAGGAGAACCTTTTCAGTAAATGGTGCTAGGAAAACTGGTTGATCACATGCAGAAGATTGAAACAGGAGCCCTACCTATCTGTACACAAAAATTAACTCTAAATTAACTCTAAATGGATCAAAGAGCTAAATATAAAACTTCAAACTATTAGTAAACGCAGGAGACACCCTCATGGAAATTGGAAGTGGCAACTAATTCCTGGTCAGAACCCTAAGTGCCCATACCATAAGCAATAAGATAGACAAGTGGGACCTCATCAAACTGATGAGCTTCTGCAAAGCAAAAGAAACCATCAAGAGAGCAAGGAGACAGCCCACAGAATGGGAAAAACTATCTGCCAACTGTATATCTGACAAAGACCTAACATTTAGGATCTACAAGGAACTCAAAAGTGCCAAAAGGAAAAAAACAAACAGCCCCATTACATTACAAAGAGGGCAAAAGGCATGAATACACAGGTCAAAAGAAGACATATGGGCAGCCAATAGACACAGGAAAAAGTGCTCAGCCTCACTGTCATCAGAGAAATGCAAATCAAAACCACATTGAGATGCCACATAATTCCAATAAGAATGGCTATCATTAATAAAACAAACAACAACAGATGCTGGCTGAGGTGGGAGGACCGCCTGAGCCCAGGAGGTTACGGTTGTGGTGAGCTGGAATTATAATACTGCGCTCCAGCCGGAATTATAGTACTGCGATCGGGCGACAGTGAGACCCTGAGTTTTATTTTATTTTTTTACTTTTAATTTTCTAATTGTTTTATTTTTTGAGTTAGAGTCTCACTCTGTCGCCCACGCTGGAGTGCAGTGGCACACTCATGGCCACCCCAGCGTCCACTTGCTGGGCTCTGGCGATCCCTCTGCCTCAGTCTTCCGAATAGCTGGAACTATAGGTACACGCAACCACACCCAGCTAATTTTTTGATTTACTGTAGAGACGAGGTCTCACCAAGTTGCTTGGGTTGGTCTCGAACCTGCGGGCTCAGGCAGTCCCAAAGTACTGGGATTACAGGCTGAGCCACTGAGCCTGGTCTTACATTTTTATTTTAAAGATGTGGGGTATAATTCAGGGTTAGGTTTTCAAATACTCATTATGCAGGTACCCTTGTTGATGAGGTGTGTGCCCCCTTCCCTGGCAGTTTTCCAATACTGCCAAACCCATCCACTGCCCTCCCCCTGCCAGTTTCCCAGTACTGACAATCCTTTTCTTATAATATTATAATAATTGTTCAAGTTTCGCTTATGAGTAAGAACATGTGATGCTCAATTCTTTGTTTCTGTGATAGATCACTCAGTATTATAGACTCTAAGTTCATCCAGGTTGCTATGAAGTTCATGATTTTGTCCTTCTCTATGGTTGCATAATATTCCATCATGTATATGTACCACTTTTTAAAATCCAGTCCTGTTTCGATGGACAGCAGGTTGGTTCCATGTCCTTGCTATTGTGAACAATGCTGCAACAAACATACGTGTGCAGACATCTTTTTCATATACTGATTTGAGATCCTCTGGGTATATTCCCAGTAGGGGGATTATGGGGTCATATGGAAGGTCAATTTTTAGATCTTTTAAGAATCACCACTCTGTTTTCCAGAGGCTGTACTAGTTTACACTCCCAACAACAGTATAGAAGTGTTCTCTTTTCGCCTCATTCTCTCCAGCATCTGTTGTTTTTTGAGTTATTGATGATAGCCATCCTGACTGGAGTTAGGAGGTAGCTCAGTGTAGTTTTAATTTATATTTCTTTAATGAGTAGTGATACTGAGCATTTTTTCACGTATCTGTTGGCTGTTCACATGTCTTCTTTTGAGAAGTATCGAGTCATATCTTTTGTCTACTTTGTAATGGGGCTGTTTGTTTTTCTTTTCGGCACATTTGAGTTCCTGTAGATCTTAGGTGTTAGGCCTTTGTCAGGCATACAGTTGGCAAATATTTTTTCCCAGTCTGTGGACTCTCTCTCTGCTCCCTTAATGGTTTCTTTGGCTTTGCGGAAGTGTGTCAGTTTCATGAGGTCCTACTTGTCTATCTTATCTCTCAGGCATGGGCACTTGGAGTTTTGATCAGGAATTGGTTGCCAGTTCTTGTTTCAATAAGGGTGTCTCCTGCATTTTCTAAGGTTCTTATCATTTGAGGCTTTACGTTTAGGTCTTTGATCCATTTAGAGTTGATTTTTGTGTATGGTGATAGGTAGGGGTCTTGTTTAAATACTCTGCATGTGGTTAGTCAGTTTTCCCAGCACCATTTACTAAGTTCTCTTCTCCCCAGTGGTTGGTGGTGGAGGCTTATTGAAGAAGAGTTGGTTGAGAAATTGAGGTTTTGCTTCTTGTATCTCTATCCTGTTCCATTGGTTTATATGCCTGTTCTTGTACCAATACCAGGTTGTTTTGATTATTGTAGCTTTATAACAAAGTTTAAAGTCTGGGAGTGTGATACCTCCCGCCTTTTTTTTTTTTTCCCTGAGGATTGTTTTGGCTATTCATGGTCATTCATGTTTCCATATGAATTCCTGTATTGTCATTTCCAGGTCTGAGAAGAATACTGCTGGCAATTTAATAGGTCTTGAGTTAAATCTGTAGATTACCTTGGGTAGGGTGGGCATCTTAACAATGTTGATTCTTGCTATCCATGAGCATGGAATATTGTTCCATTTCTTTGTGTCACCTTTGATTTCTTTGAGCAGTGTTTTATAGTTTTTGTTGTAAAGGTCTTTCACATCTCTGTTTAGAAAGATGCCAAGGTTTTTTATTTTTTATGTCGCTATTGTTGAATGGGATTACGCTTTTTTATTTGGATTTCTGCTTGTTTATTATTGGTGTATAGAAATGCAACTGTCTTTTGCACATTTGCACCCAAAAGAATTTGTCAAAGGAGGTTTTTTACAAATTCTCTTGGGTTTTCGAGGTATAGCATCATGTTGTCTGCAAAGAGGGATAAATTGACTTCCTCTTTTCCTATTTGGATATCCCTGATCCACTTCTCTTGTCTGATTGCTCTAGCTAGGACTTCCACTATGTTGAAAAGGAGGGGTGAGAGTGGGCATCCTTGTCTTGTTCCGGTTTTCAGGGGAAATCATTCTAATATCTGTCTGTTTAGCAGTATGCTGGCTGTGGGTTTCTCATAGATAGCTCTTACTATTTTGAGGTGTGTTCCGTCTATGCCTTGATGTTCGAGGGTTTTTATCAAAAGCTTTTTCCCCATCTAATGATATAATCATGTGGTTTTTGATTTTACATCTGTTGATATATTTAATTACATTTGTGGTCTTACAAATGTAGAACCAGTCCTGCATCCTGTGGATGAAGGCTACTTGGTTGTGGTGAATGATTTTTGAGATGTGTTGTTGGATCTCGTTTGCTAGGATCCTGTTGAGAATGTTAGCCTCTATGTTTATCATAGATGCTCTTGTAGTTCTCTTTCTTTGTTGGATCTTTACCTGCTTTGGGTATCAATGTGATGTTAGCTTCATAAAATGATTTGGGGAGAGTTCCATCTTTCTTAATTGCCTGGAATACTTTCAATAGGATTGGTGTTAGTTCCTCCAAACATGTTTTGTAAAATTCTACTGGAAAGGCATCTAGGAGTTTTTTTTGTAGGTAGTTTTCTTATGATATAGTAAGTTTCCTGGATTGTTATTGGTTTATTGAGGGTCTCAATTTCTTCTTGTTTCAACCTGGGGAGGTTGTGTGATGTCAGAAAGTCCTCCATTTCCTTTAGGTTTTCAAGTTTGTCTCCATACAAGTGTACATAGTTGTCTCTGATAATCTTTTGTATTTCTTCGGGGTCAGTTGTGAATTGATCTTTTGCATTTCTGATTGTGTTTATTTGGGCTTTTTCTCCGTCAGTCTAACTAGGGGTCCATCAATCTTGTTTATCCTTTCAAAGAACCGGTTTTTTGTTTTGTTGATTTTTTTGTATTATCTTTCTGTCTTCTATGTCCCTAATTTTGGCTTTTATTTTGGTGATCTGGATTCTGCTGCTGATGTTAGGTGGTCTTGCTTTTCCAGTTTCCTTAAGTGATTTGCTAGGCTATTAACTTGTGTCTTTCCATTTTCTTCATGTGTTTTCACAGAGATATGAACTCCCCTCTTAGTACTGTTTTCCTAGCATCCAGAGGTTTTGATAAGATGTTTCCTTGTATTCATTTGTTCCTAGGTATCTTTTTCTTTTTCTTTTTAGAAAGCAGGATTTATTAAGAGGACAGAAAACTCCCACAGTGGGAAGGAGGTTGCCCGTCAGGTATCTTTTAATCTCTGATTTGATTTTTATGTTGACCCAGGATTTGTTTAGCATCATGCTGTTTAGTGTCCATGTCTTTGTGGGTTTTGGGGGAACTTTGTTGGTGTTGATATTTATTTATTTATTTATTTTTGAGTTGGAGTCTCACTCTCATTGCCCAGGTTGGAGTGCAGTGGCATGCTCACAGTCACTGCAGTCTTGATCTGCTGGGCTTAGGTGATCCTTCCGTCTCAGCCTTCCAATAACTGGAACTACAGATGCACACCGCCACGTCCAGCTAGCTTTTGCGATTTATTGTAGAGTCAAGGTCTCACCAAGTTGCCCAGGCTCATCTTAAACCCCTGGGCTCAGGCAATCCTCTTGCCTCAGCCTCCCAAACTGCTGGGATTACAGGCTGTGCCACTGTGGTCGGCCAAAATTTATTTTTATTCCACTGTGTTCTGAAAAGGTGCGTAGCAGTATTTCAATCTTATGGAATTTGTTTATGCTTGATTTATGGCCGAGGATGTGGTGGATCTTAGAGTATGTTCCGTGTGGTGATGAGTAGAATGCATATTCCATAGTTGTTGGCTAGAGTGTTCTGTAGGTATCAGTTAAGTCCATTTGGTCAAGGGTCATGGTGAGGTTCTGGATCTCCTTGTTGATTTTTTGTTTTGATCTGTCTAGGGTTGTGAGTGGGGTATTTAAATTTCCAGCTAAGATAGTGTTAGAGTCAATATCGTTTTTAAGTTTACCTAGAAGCTGCTTTATGAAAGTTGGTGCTCCTATGTTGAGTGCATATATGTTTAGGATGGATATTTCTTGTTGATGGATTGAACTTTTTATCATTATGTAGCGATCTTTCTTATGTTTTTAAATTTTTGATAGCTTAAAGGGCATTTTGTCTGATATTAAGACCACTGACTCCTGCTTTCTTTTGTGTTCTGTTCACCTGAAATTTTGTTTTCCATCCTGTTACATTGAGTCTGTGAGTGTCCTTTCTGGTGAGATGAGTCTCTTGGAGACAGTATATTGTTGCCTCATGATATTTTATCCATTTTGCCATTCTATGTCTTTTCAGTGAGATCCTGAGTTTAAGAAAAATTAGTAAACGTTCATTGAAAAGCAAGTTATGTTACCAGATACTTTCTGTGCTAATTGTGAACACAGGAAGAATTTTGTTCCATTCTGAATAATTTCTGAGCAAGTGTTTCTAAGTTTGGTCTTATATCCTTGTGTGAAGTTGCTACTGTCATTTTTTACCCCTATTTATTTGCTTTCTTAAATAAAGAAGTTTGAGGAAAAAATAGTTCTGAAAATGAATAGTGGTGTTAGTTGAATGACATTGGGAATGTACTTAATGCCTCTGAATTGTAGACTGAAAAGTGGTTAAAATTGTAAATCTTTTTTTGAAGTCTCACTCTGTCTCCCAGGCTGGAGTGCAGTGGCACTCTCACTGCCACCAGCCTCAACCTGCTGGGCTCAGGCTATCCTTCCACCTCAACCTTCCAGCTAGGTGGAACTACAGGTATGCACCACCACATCCAGCTAATTTTTTGATTAATTGTAGAGACGAGGTCTCACCAAGTTACCCAGGCTGGTCACGAACCTGAGGGCTCAGGCAGTCCTCTCACCTCAGCCTCCCAAATTGCTGGGATTACAGGCTTGAGCCACCGTGCCCGGCAAAAATTGTAAATCTTAAGTATCTTTTAGTTACTTAAAAGAAAAGTGATGCAAAGGAGAAAAATATTCTCTTGTTGTGTGCATGTTATACCAAAAACATCTTGTGGCTGTGAAGCCAAAATCACCCTGAGGTTAGCAGAGCAAAAACGATGGACTCATGATGACTCTGTTGTGTCATTGAATGAGTGAGACCCCAAAATATCAATATCTCTATCTGTGTAAGTATAGAAAGTATTTATTACTGGTTACTTTTAGATGAGTCTTCTATTACCTGCAGTCAAAACATCCTAAATCATAGAGTATCTTTCCATAGTTCTGACTTTTCACAATATGTAGATTTATAATAAGCAAAAAATTAAACTATCTTTTAAAAAAATAATTTACAAAGCCCTACATTTAGAGAATTTTTTTTTACATTAAAATAACTATTTTATGTTAGGTAACTCATTATGTATATGCAAATATTCCAACATCCAAAAAATTAGGAAATCTGAAACACTTTTGTTCCCACACATTTTGGTTAAGGAATATTCAACCAGTAATTATAATTTGTGGGGTCTTTTTTGCTGTTTTTGAGTCGGGATCTACTCTGTAGCCTAGTATGGAGTGCAGTGGCACAATCATGGCCCACTGCTGAAGGGGTCCAGCCCCTTTGCTGGGTCGTGAGATCTCCTGAAGGAGAGAGGGATAGGCGAAGGACGAAAATCTTATACTCGGACACCTGCTTTCTGAACAGATGACAATTTAATGTTAGTTAACACAGAGCTTTTATACCATTTGTAAAGGGACAAGACAAAGAAAATTCCTTCACGTACATATCCTTTAAAAGTTACCACCATCTAGCGGTCTAGAAGCGACAAACAAGCCAAGAACACTATCTACTTTTAGTTAATGAGTCTTTATCATAAAGCCAAAAATGATAGTTTTGGGCTTTTACGACCTTCAAAGTTTTGTAATTGCCCTTCTTGTCCAAGTGTCTTCGTTACTTTTCTCTTATCCTGCAGTGTTTATTTCTAAAGAAAACTCAAATGAAGCTTTTAATGACATTTCCCAGGCCCCCAAAGTTGCTTTCTGTATTTAGTTAATTATCGTAAAAGTATCTAATTAGTATATTATGAATTCAGTGAAAACCCACTCTATAAATGTTTACTTAAAATTTAACTATAGAATTAAGTAAAACTTAACAGTAATCTTTATCCTAAGTCTGTGAAGACAGTGTTATAAATCACCTACATAACTCCTAGATAAGTGTTAGAACTTATAATGAGCTCATAATGAACTTGCCATAAACTTGTACTTCTAAAAAACCTTATGTCTAAACACTAAGCTGCATAATTCTAAATCAAATAAGGAGTGAATATACTTATATCATTTTTTACTCAAGCAATATCTAGTAACTTATAACCAAGTGAAAGAAAGCATTCTTGATATGCTTCAGAGTTTAACCCTTGCATATGTTAGAAAAGGCCAAGCGGCATAGTGGGAAAATGGGAAAATGAACCATGACATTCTCAGGTTAGGTGTGAGTACTTCACATAAACATGCCATTTTCTTCTTCCACGACTGCACAAAATTTCTTCAGCCACATCAAACAGCAAAGGTGGAAGACAGAAGGGCCTCAGCTTCCCGGGCTCACCCTGCGGCCCGGGGTCTTCAGCCCACCAGGACCCTGTCAATCAGGTGGACCTCCAAGGCTGGCTCCCAATACACTGCAGACTCAACCAACTGGACCTTTTTTTGCCTCAGTCTCCTGAATATCTGGGACTATAGGCATGCCATCATGCTTGGCTAATTTTTAAATTTATTGTAGAGATAAGGTCTCGCCAATTTGCCCTGGGCTCAGGCAATCCTCTTGCCTAGGCCTCCCAAAATGCTAGAATTACAGGCATGAACAACCATGCCTGGCCAAGGATGAATACTTGAGAAGGAATCAGGGTCCTAGGAAGCTATTTTCAGGATTGGGCAGACCGAGTCAGAAGGTTACAGAAAGGTTCTGTGGGAAGAGTGACTGCTGACACTAGAGAAATCCAGAACAGGTAAAGAGTGAAACATGTACTTACTTCAGTTCTTGGTTTGTGCAATTTGCTTTGTTGGCTGTTTTGAGAATTTGTCTATTTAGTTTGTTGAGGTGATTAACAGGTGGGGGAAATTGAAGGGCAGTTATTATTTGATGGCAGAATGAAGTCAATTTATTCACCTTATCTCAATGTTCTTCCAAACAATGGACATAAAGTAAAAAATTAAAATATAAAATTGTCACTACATTAAAAGGAATGAGACTCTGATATATGCCACAACATAGGCAAATTGGGAAAACATTTGTTCTAAGAGGAACAAGCCAGACACAAAAAGACAAATATTGTATTATTCTGCATATATAAAACATCTAGAATAGGCAAATTTATAGAGACAGAAAGTATATTAGAGGTTACCAGAGCTGGGGGTGGGGGAGGAGGGAATGGGGTGTTATTGCTTAATGGGTCCAGAGTTTCTGATTGAAGTGATGAAAAATGTTGGAAATAGACAGTGGTATTGGTTATACAATATTGTGAATATGATTGATGTCATCAAACTGTACATTTTAGTAAATTTTATGTTCCATGTATTTTACCACAATCAAATAAAATAGTCAAAAATTAATTTACTAAATTGGAATTAATCTTATGGTTACATTGAGTTATTTTGGGGGGGATGAGAAGAGTTAGATAGGACATAACAGAATGTTTTATAAAATATAGAAATTATGCTTCCCTAAAGGAGTCATCACATTCTCTACCAAAGAGTATGCAGAATATTACAAGCATTCATGAGGTAAGACATAAATTGCTGTTGCATTAATTGCTTGGATAGTTCTTCATGTAATCTGATATTAGCCACAACCTTCTGACCTGGAAATACTGAGGCTGCCAACTTGTAGTTTATTTTTTTTTTAATATTTTCTTTTTTTTTCCCTTTTCATTTTAGAGATGAGGTCTCCCCAAGTTGCCTAGACTGGTTGTGAACCCCTGGGCTCAGGAAATTTTCTCTTCTTGACCTCCAAGTTTGTTTTAATTATTGTAAAGTTTTATGTAAGCATCAGTGGTGGAGATTGTGTGTGTGTGTGTGTGTGTGTGTGTGTGTGTGTGTGTGTGTATGTGTGTGTGTATTTCCTTTCTTTTTTTGAGTCAGGGTCTCATTGTCGCCCAAGCTGGAGTGCAGTGGCACCCTCATGGCCACCACAGCCTTGATCTGCTGGGCTTAGGTGATCCTCCTGCCTCAGCCTTCCAAGTAGCTGAAACTACAGGCACGTGTCACCACGCCTGGTTAATTTTTTGATTTATTGTAGAGAAGAGGTCTTGCCAAGTTGCCCAGGCTGGTCTTGAATCCCTGGGCTCAGGCAATCCTCTGGCCTCTGTCTCCCCAAGTGCTGGGATTACAGGCATGAGCCATCAGCTGAGAATGTGTATATTCTAGAACACATATATATCCACATCCCCTCATCTCAAGAGTGGGATATTTTTCTTCTGTCCTCTTTAAGTCTTAGCTAGAGGGTGCCTCAGAAGGAATTTAGATGGTGTTTAGATAACATAATAAGAATAAGAAGGCAAGATAAAAATTTTATGTTTAATTCCAAATACTGAACTCTCTGACATCAAGCTAATTAGGTCTGATGTTGTTTGGAAACTATGAAGTTGATCATTGTAGTCAACATTACCAGCAGACAAGCAGAATTCTTTTTGAAGTTCATTTGTAAGTGTGTTCATGTGTTAGTACTCCCTGACATAAGAGTGGCCTAACTACAGACTGTATATTGATCCCATTTTTGTCTTCACTTGAGGAGTGAGTACCTTCAAGGCACAGGATATCATCCAGAAGTATTTTGAACCAAGTCATTACTTTCAGTGTTAAGACCTTGTCACAGGCAACAGGCAGTATAAGCGGGAGTGATACTATTGGTTGACAACATTCATCATTTGTATATTTTAACAGGGTTTGCTGGGTATATATGGGAGTGTTTCAATGATAATAAGGAGGGATAATATCTGGGTAAAGGGGAGGTTTAAATTGAGGTATGAGAGTTTGGATTATAAATAATACTGGCTTATTTATTGATATTGTCACTAGCTTAGCTGTTCCAACTTGCTGAAATGAGACATTGAGATGAATAATTGTAAGCATTTATTGAGTGCTTTCTAGGAGATAGATTGAATTTTGTAAAAGCATGATTCTCTAATTGTTAAATTCATAATTCTCAAGTGAATAGATAATGAGCATGTGTGAAAGTTTTATTTAACACAAGTGGAAAAAAATGTAGACCTCCCAAATGAGAACAGAGGCTTTTCAGAGCAGTGGAAGCAGCTACCATCACATGCGTTTGACAAAGACTCAAAGACAATTAGTTGAGGGGAAGCTTTATAGTGAGGAGTAAAAGAGATGCCTCTGGTTCTGATTAAAGGTTGTTGGCAGAGGAAGCTGGAGGTGGGATGACTAAAAGACTAAAACTGGGCATCTTTTTATTTTTAGTTTTTTGCAGCTCGGGGGCCTGCTGGCCTAGGTGACAGCAGCCACTACCCCACCCACCCCCCTCCCGCCTCGCCCCCTGGGCAAAAGTAGGCATCTTATGTGATTTGTTTGGGAGCATATTTGGCTTTCTCTGGTTGGTCCTTGTGTGAGGGGAGGGGCTAAAACAAAAATATTGGCAGGCTTCTTGAGCAATCTTGACCATTTTGAGCTGACTGCTGTGGAGGTTGTGGTTTGGCTTACATGGGTCAGAGTTTTGTTATCATTATATGGTCTGGTCATTGTCCATTTGAATAAGTCTTGAAACTGCCTATATAAAATTAATATTGGGCTATGGAGTAAAATAATTACCATCATGTCCTCACTCCTGGGGAAGGGGGAAGCTGCCCACAAGGCTGACCAACATATTCTCTCTTAAATAATGGGCCTGAGTTGTTTGAGGACAAAAGTGACTTCAGTCTCCATGGATCCCACTTCACCTGTAACTTCCTCCTAGACTACCTCTATAATGGCTCTTTGCTGAGAGTCATGGGACTTGTTTTATAGACAGTGTCTATGCAAAACCTGAGAATGAATGGGATTTGGGATATTTTTCAGACGCCGATGGGCCCAAGGTCCCACCTAGGCCTAGAACACTAGGAAGGTGGTTTTACCTGTCCTGTGAGGCTCTCTCCTAAGAATTGGCTCTGTGACGTGAAGATAGTCTCAACACCCCCTTGACACTATCAGTCAATCATCAGCCCACCAAGTTCCCTTTAAACTGAATTTTCAGGGACACGAATTTGAGTAACTTTTTCCATTCTCATCGCTCAGCTACTCTGTGATATTAAACTCTTTCTCCATTGTAATGGCTGTGTCAGTTTTTTTTTCTGGGCAGCAGGCATAGGAAACTTGGTCAGGCTGCAACAGTCGCTAACTCATTAGTAAGGGAACCAGCAGAATGATGGAAGGAACTACTGTAGCAGGATAGATATTATAACCTAGAATCCTAGCTTCTAAAAACTATTTGTTTTCTTGTTGCTAACTTCACAGTGTAGCTTGTAGGAACACTTTAAGTTTGTTTTTTTCTTTTCCTCATTGGACTCCCTCTATATAATACTTTTTTTTTTTTTTTGAGTTGGAGTCTCACTCTGTTGCCCAGGCTGGAGTACAGTGGCACGCTCACGGCCACCCCAGCATTGACCTGCCGGGTTCTGGTGATACTTCCACCTCAGTCTTCCAAGTAGCTGGAATTACAGGTGTAAGCTACCACGCCCAGCTAATTTTTCATTTATTATAGAGATGAGGTCTCGCCAAGTTGCCTGGGCTGGTCTCGAACCCATGAACTCAGGCAATCCACTCGCCTTGGCCTTCCAAAGTGCTGGGATTACAGGCTGAGCCACCGAACCTAGCCGTACAATACTTTTATAACAATGATTAATCTATAACCTGTTCACAATTGAGATGACAACAGATGATCTCTAGGTGGACAGCAATTTCAGATGACCATCGAAGTAAGACATGTAGCCCTGTATCTTGAACTACCCCTGAATGCCCCTCATTCCATCCTGTCCCTATAAAATCCCCTACCCTCAGTCCAAGATTTTGAATGATTTATTTGAGGCATGAGCCTGACCATTTCCTTATCTGCTGACTTTAGAATTAAAAGGGTGAAAAGCCAAAGTGGAATAACTTTAGGCATTGTGGCAGTCATTTTAGCTATGTTTAAGCTCTACTTTGCTATCTTAGTAACATGCCCTGAAATCATTAATAAGAAAACAAAATAGGATTCTAGGGAGATAGTTTCTGATAATTGTCTTATAACTCCCTAAGCATGCTTTGTACTGATCAGCTCTCTAATCTAAGTATTTGCCTAATCCTAGCGATGAAGGGACAAGCTATCCTAACCTACTGTGATCAGCCTTCCATGACAACAGCCCCCAGCCCACTACCTGGAGTCACAAGACTGTTGCCCTGACAACAAGACCTGTGTTATCATCATCCAAGAATGCAGTTGCTGAGACATTTTTCCCTGTCTTACTTTCTTATAGAAGCTTTAAATACTCCCAATTCTCAAGTACACGGCCACACCTCCCTTAGTGTTATCTTAGCCCCTTCCTATCTTGGGAAGTGAATAAACTCTGTTGCTTTGCCTCTGCAGTTCTTTGCTTTAGTTCCCAAGGCACTGGCTCAATGACCTAACAAGAATAAAGTTACCTTCCTTGAATTACATCTCATGTTTGTTCATTTTGACCTGCAAGAAATAAGTAGCAGAATTTGTGATCTGCAACAATATGATATAACTGATTCTACCAGTTCTTGAAACAGGGATATGCTGGGCATGGTGGCTCATACCTTTAATCCTAACATATTGGGAGGCCATGGTGAGATGACTGCTTGAGCCCAGAAGTTCAAGATCAGATTGGGCAACATGGTGAGACCTTGTCTCTACAAAAAAATCAGAAAAATTAGGCTGATGTGGTGGAGCATGCCTGTAGTCATAGCTATTTGAGAGGCTGATGAGGGTTGAGGGAGGAGAGAGGATCGCTTGAACCCAGGAGTTTGAGGTGCAGTAAGTTGTGATTGTGCCACTGCCCTCTAATCTAGGTGACAGAGTGAGATCAAAAATAAAAACAAAACCCAAAAAACCTAGGATTTATTTATATAATCACTGGGGAAAGGAATACTGAACCAAAACTCAATTGATATAAGTCTGGCTAATTTTTCTCAGGACAATGCAATCTTAACATTTAAGATTATTTTTTGTACTGGATTCATGTTCCTTCTTCCCATTATACCTCATCAGTTTCCTGCCAGTTAATCTTTGGTTTATTGACAAAAAGATGCCAAACTCTGTAAAATATTTTTAAATGGCTTATTCTGGCCAATATGAATGATCAGTCCTGTGATACTCACCCACAGGAGGTTCTGACAATATGTGCTCACAGTGGTTGAATGGTAGCTTGGCTATACATAGTTTAGGAGGGCAGAAATGACAAGAAGTCATAAATCAATGCATGTGAGAGTTATACTGAGTCATAAAATACTTTCATATTTCTTTTTTATCTGCTAGAGCCATGTTGGAAAGTAAATTACATGAGAAGTTATGAAGCTGGCGAGGAAAAGAAAAAAAAAAGCAGTTTGGTCATCAGACTCTACTAGGTTGTAAAACATCTAGGCTCTACTCAATTGATATTCAAATGAAGTTATTTTCCTGTGTGTGTCAGATGACCAAAAAGTTGGTTTACTTCAAGATCTTCTAGAGTTGAGGCAAGGTAGTTAATACAGGTTAGGTATAGATAGATAAATTTCTTACAGACAGGTTTCAAGAAGTGTTCAGACATTTTTCTTACTACATCTTTATTGCAGGTCAGACTGGAATGTAGACCTGCCAGTCTACTCCACGCCCTCAGCCAATGCAGAGAAAATCCCATTAGATGTAAGAATAGGACAGTCCAAGGTTTAGTATAATAATCACTAAAAATTCTTCAGGTTCCTTATTGAAGGTAAAAGGCTCAACCTCATCGTTTAACTGACCAAAACCATAGAAATGATAATAAGACCACTCCGTCTCCCATCAGGGCGGAGAGGGCAGTGTTACCTATGCTCCACTCCATTAGTATATCAATAATTAGGTAGCTAAAGCTAGCTTTTAGTTGAGAGCAAAAGCACAGGTCTTTCTTTGTTCTTTTCTTTCTTTCTTTCTTTTTTTCTCACTCTGTTCCCCAGGCTGGGGTTTAGTGGCACACTCAAGATCACCACAGCCTCCACCTGCTGGGCTCAGGTGATCCTTCCGCCTCAGTCTTCCAAGTAGCTGGAACTACAGGCATGCGCCACCATGCTCGGTTCATTTTTCTTGATTTATGGTAGAGATGAGGTCTCACCAAGTTGCCCAGGCTGGTCTCAAACCAGTGGGCTCGGGCAATCCTCTCAACTTGGTCTCCCAACGTGCCGGGATTACAGGCAAGAGCCACTGCGCCCGCCCGGTGGTCCTTCTTTTTTTCAAGACTCGTCCATCTCAGGTCTTTCTGGCATGAATCCTCTTTCCTTCTCCTGCTAATACACTTTGTTTTAAGACTTTGCTGGCTGCCCTGAAAATCACTTCAGGATCAAGTCAAAGTGCCCACAAGTTTTGTGAGGTATTCCACTCCTCCACCATCAGAATGAAACAAATTAAAAGGTCACACGATCATCTTTATTTCCAAGTGTTTAGTAAAATTTTATGCATTATCTCATTTAATTTTCACCACAGTCCAATGCAAGTCCCTCATCGTGGTAGTAAAATGATTATCCCCATTTCCCAAATGAGAAAGTTAAGACACGGGTTCAGTAACTTGAGAAATAACCAGTAGTAAGTAATTACACAACAGATATATAATAGCTGAGCTCTGGCTATCCTGCCGCTTTCGATTATGAGTGAGGAAAGAAGCAACGCAGAAAATCTGACACACTTCAACGTGCTACAAGGTGCGATTAGCCAGGCCAGTTATTTTCCGTTGCTTTATTTCCACCCCTTTATATTGCTGCCGAATCCCCCAATTTTTTTCTAAGACAGTTCACAGGTGTGATGGAAAGAGCCTGGGCTGGGAGTTCAGAAGCTGGGCTCCACGTGAGGTTGTCTTTGCCAGCGGTGCTGTCTTGAGAGAGTCATGTCAAGCATCCCTGGGCCTGTTTCCTCACTTGTAAAAGGGAGCAGGAACCACTTTCTCCAGGTGCTGGTGAGTGGCATTTGGGGTAAAGTCACAACATACCCGTAGAAGATCGCATCGCCACCGGGGATAAACGCCTCCTACAGCACGAGGGAGAAGGATCTCGCAGCTCTACATTTCTGGAAAAAAAGGCGCCTTCCATCTTCCTTAGCACCGCCACCCGCCGCTTCTTATCGCAGTCCCAGTGTCGGCCCCGCGCCCGGCCCCGCCCCCGTTGTCATGGGGACCCCAGAACGCCTGAGCCGGCTCGTTCTCCTCCCGCGGCCCCCCCCCTGCGGGCACGCGATGACGCACGCGCGCTCTCGGCTGCCGAGACGCAAAGGCGCCGCGGTGGCTGCCGGGATTGAGCGCCTCGCTGTCTGATCAGGAAGTGGCG
>NW_007248687.1:131194-198359 GCF_000164805.1 Carlito syrichta
GCTGCCCTCGCTCAGGTAGGGGGTGCGGCGCCGGGTGAGGGGCGCGGAGCCCCGGCCTGTTGTTCTCGGGACTTAGAAGCGCCGCCTCCGCCGGGGCGGACGGAGCGTGTCCTCCGCCCCGCGGGCGCCTGGGGCTCGGTTCTCCACGCGCAGCACTTCACACGCTAACAATTCCCCGGGAGCTTTGTCCTTAGGCCGGAGGTTCATTGAGCAAACTTTTGGGTTGGAAAGAGGGAGAATTCGCAGCGGAGAGCCGTGGTGCCTCGTCCTCTCCTCCAAGTTCACGCTGGCCGTAGCCGAGCGAGCCGTGTGTGTGTGTGTACGTGTACGTGTGTACTTTGGGGAACACGGGGTCCGGCCAACCCAAGGCGGCGATTTGGATGCTCCTACACGGACTGGTTGTGACGCCGCCTTTCTGAGCCCTGGTTTGTCGTGATTCCTGAACTTTAAGGGTAGTAGTGGTTTTCTGCGAAGTCCAAGGCGTCTCGCCTCCCTCTCCGTTTCTGGCGTTTAGGTGAGAAGAGTGTCTCGGTTTGCCGCCCGCCCGTAGCAGCAGGGTACTTGGGTGCCAGTGGCTTCTCCGAGGCTGAGGCCGGGAAAGTAGCACGAGGGAGGGAAGGTAGGAAGGTTGAAAGAAAGAGGTCGAAAGGTGGAAGGAACGTGGGCAGCGATCCTGCAGATTGTGGCTTAAGTTTTGGCTCCTCCATATCCATCCACTGAAGAACCCGTCTGTTGCCTGAGTCGTGGTGGCGTTTTGTTTTGTGTTTTGTTTTTTAAATGTAAAATGGACATGGTGACATCTATCCTGTCTGCTACACAGGTCAGTTCAGAGATGGAAAGCTCAGGACAAATATTGAGTAGTCTTTGAAAAAGGAGGAAAAGTTAGGTGGAGCACGTGATGGGGGAAAGACAGACATAGTGAAAACTTCTCTAGATGCGATTGAACGTGCCCAAGCTACACAGGTCGTCTTTGTTTTAAAGGCATTTACGGGCATTCCAGTTCTGGTGTAAGGAGCACTTGACTTGGGGCTCGGGATATTCGAGTCCCGCCCCAGTTCTTCCAGCTGTGTGACCTTCACCGTACTTCTTCACTTCAGATTTCATGTCTTAAAATAGGAATAACGCTGATAGCACTAATACTCTCTCATAGAATTGTGGGGATCAAATACTGTAAGCATTTAGGTTTTTGTAAACTGTGTGACCTTATTTAAATCTGTTGAAGTCATTATATTAATTTTTTTTCTTTATTTCAGGAGCTTTGTGGTTACATGGTTGCATTGTATAGTGGCAAAGAAGTGTGGGCTTTAAGTGTACTCACCACTCCCACCTGTGCACGTTGTACTCAATAGGTGCTTTTTCATCCTTCCACCCCCTATTATTATTATTATTTTTGACACAAGGTCTTGCTATGTCGCCCAGGCTGGTGTGCGATTATAGCTTACTGTAGCCTTAAATCCTGGGCTTGAGCAGTCCTCCTGCTTCAGCCTTCACAGTAGCTGGGACTACAGGCACACAGGCTCGTTTACTTTTTTATTATTTTGTAGAGACAGTGTCTCACTATGTTGCCCAGGCAGGTCTGGAACTCCTGACCTCTAGTGATTCCCCTGCCTTGGCCTTCCAAAAGTGCTGGGATTACAGCAGGAGCCACCGCCCTGGCCTATGTCATTATTAAAAGCCAGGGTTAATGACTTGTCTTTGCAAGGAGAAATAAACAGATGCACATGTTTCCTGTTTAGGAGTTTACTGTCTGTTTGTTGCCTCTGCCTTCTCACTCCTGAATTGGTCATTCTGTTATTTCTTTTCAGGTCCAACTCAAAATAATACTGAAATAACATATTTACATGGCTTAACTATTTAAAAAATTACTGTAACAAACATTTTTCTCGTTTTTTTTTTTTTTTGAGTTGGATCTCACTGTCACCCAGGCTGGAGTGCAGTGGCAAGCTCATGGCCACCACAGCTTCCACCTGCTGAGCTCAGGCGATCCTCCCGCCTCAGCCTTCCAAATAGCCAGAACTACAGGCATGCACCACCATGCCCGGCTAATTTTTTTATTTATTGTAGAGATGAGGTCTCACCAAGTTGCCCAGGCTGGTCTCGAACCCGTGGGCTCCCAAAGTGCTGGGATTATAGGTGTGAGCCACTGCACCCGCCTCATTTTCTCGTTCTTAAATTGGCTGGACGTGATAGCTCATGCCTGTAATCCTAGCACTTTGGGAAGCCGAGGTGAGAGGATTGCCCAAGCCCATGGGTTTGAGACCAACCTAAGCAACTTGGCGAGACCTCATCTCTACAATAAATAATCAATTAGCCAGGCATGATGGTGTGTGCCTGTAGTTCCAGCTACTTGGAAGGCTTAGGCAGAAGGATCCCCTGAGCCCAGCAATTCAAGGCTGCGGTGGCTGTGAGCAGTGTGCCACTGCACTCCAGCTTGGGCTACAGAATGAGATTGACTCAAAAAGAAAGGGGGGGGGACTAGATGTGCACAGCATTGGCAGTGTCCTTATTTTATTTACAATGAAATTGAATGTGGAAAGGTCTTGTGGATTGCCTGTCCATGTGACTGTTAGCAATTGAAACTGTTAGGAATTAAGAAGACAGGTCTAGCCGGCTCCGTGGCTCAGCCTGTAATCCCGCACCTTTGGGAGGCTGAGGTGAGTGGATTGCCTGAGCCCGCGGGTTCGAGACCCGCCTGGGCAGCGAGACCTCATCTCTACAATAAATCAAAAAATCAGCTGGGCGTGGTAGCGCGCGCCTGTAATTCCGGCTACTTGGAAGGCTGAGGCGGAAGGATCGCTGGAGCCCAACAGGTCGAGGCTGCGGTGGCCAGGAGCGGTCACTGCACTCCAGTCTGGGCGACAGAGTGAGACTCTAACTCAAAAAAAAAAAGAAGACAGGTCTTTGATCCCTGGCCCAGTGACCCACCACTCCTCACTGAAGTTCACTTTGATTTTTCCTTATCAATACTTATATTTTTAATTTTTAGCACTCCAGTTCACATTTATTCACTGCGTGGTTTTTTAATTTTAATTTTTAGTCAAAGTCTCACTCTGTTGCCCAGGCTGGAGTGCAGTGGCACGCTCACGGCCACCCCAGTGTTAACCTGCTGGGCTTCAGCGATCTGTCCACCTCAGCCTTCCAAGTAACTGAAACCACAGGCATGTGTCACCACAACTGGCTAATTTTTTGGATTTATTGTAGTGACGAGTTCTTGTCAAGCTGACCAGGCTAGTCTCAAATCCCTGGACTCAGGCAGTCTTCTTGCCTCTGCCTCCCAAAGTGCTAAATTTACAGGCGTGAGCCACTGCCCCTGGCTTCGCTGTGTTTTAGTTTAGGTACTCAATGCTTTCATTTTCTCAAATCTAAGTGGTTTGCAGGCAAGGATTTATGTTTCTGTAACCTATCAAAATTTATAGCACAGGGCCTCACAAACAGAAGACATTTAATAAAGGCTTCCAAAACTAATAATGGGGCCAGAGCGGTTTAGAGATATTTTCCTGTTCATTGTTCATTTAACAACGATCCTGTGCTTAAATCTTTCAAAGTATAAGATAGAGACTTTTTCCTCTGAAGTTAACACTGGTCTTAACAGTGTCAAATTTGTTTTATTAGAATTTCTACAGGGTTCTAAGGAAAGTTCAGAAAAGAGAGGAATTTTTAAAATTCTTGATAGACCTGTAGCTTCCTTGGTTATACTAAAACTGCTTAGAATTATAGAGGTTTAGAACTGGAAAAAGTAAACACGCCTAAAACCAACCTATCTCCCTCCAAATCAGAAATTTTCTGTAGACATTTCTAACAAATATTAATCCAACCTCTTACTGATTGAGAGTTCCTCAGTTTTTAAAGTATACTGTTTCATTTATAGACATTTCTGATGGTTCACTTTTTTGGCAATAAACCTAGCTAGGTCTACCTTCTAATTTCTTCCTGTTAGTCCTGATGTTTCTAGAGCAATGTTGTCCAACAGAAATATTATGTTAGCTACACATGTAAATAAAAATTTTCTACCTGAGCCTGTGGGTTTGGGACCCACCTGGGCAACTTGGTGAGACCTCATCTCTACAATAAATCAAAAAAATTAGCCAGGCGTGGTAGCATGCACCTATAGTTCCAACTACTTGGAAGGCTGAGGCGGAAGGATCACCGGACCCCAGCAGGTTGAGGCTGCAGTGGCCGGGAGCGGCCACTGCACTCCAGTCTGGGCGACAGAGTGAGACTCCAACTCAAAAAAAAAAAAAAAAAAAATTTTTTTTCTAGTAGGAAAATTTTCAAAAAGGAAAAATTAGTAAAAATAATTTTAATATTTTATTTAATCTAGTATATCCAAAATACTAACACTTTAACATGTAATCATTGTGACATATCTCATTAGTAGTTTAACAGTATTTTTCTTTGTACTAAGTCTTTGAAATCTGGCGTGTCTTTTGTCCTTAGAGTACATCTCAATTTTTTTTTTTTGAGTCAAAGTCTCACTCTGTTGTCCAGGCTGGAGTGCAGTGGCATGATCATGGCTCTCCACAGCCATAATCCCGTGTAGCTGGGCCTACAGGTATGTACCACCATGCCTGACTAATTTATTAATTTTTTTGTAGAGATGTGATCTTACTGTGTTACCCAGACTGGTCTCAAACTCCTGGGCTCAAGCAATCTGCCTGCCTTGTCCTCCTAAAGTGCTGGGATTACAGGTGTGAACCACCACACTCAGCCTTCTTTATTCTATTGACTAGTTCAGTGTTTGGCATACAAGGGGCATACTCAAAAAACTCTGGAATTTATTTATAAAAAATTGTGTCTTTATTCTTACATGTTTAAACTTCAGTCACCTTCAAAGTACTCTCCGTTTGCTGCAATACACCTATCGAGATGCTTTTTCCACTGCTCAAGACAGTTTTTTGAATTCGTCAATTTTGATGCCTTTTAGGGCTTCTGCCATTTTTTGTTTCACTTCTTCCACTTCAGCAAACGTTTCCCTTTGAGGACTTTTTTCATCCAGAGAAACAAAAATAGTCACCTGGCGTGAGATTGGGTGAATGGGAGGGGGCAAGGGGGTCATGCTGCTTTTGGTCAAAAACTGCTGAACACCTAGCGCTGTGTGGGCAGGTGCACTCCTAAATCACCCATCCGGAAATGGGCAAACTTGTTGAAAGAATCTCCAAAAAAAATTCACTGAAACTGAATGCAGCTTCTTATAACAGTCTAGCTGATTCACTGATGCTGATGGGTTCCTAGAACACTTACTTAGCAAGGGAAGTTGTCTGTAGTACATGGGGCTCACCCTCCAAAGGATAATTCTGGGTTCTTTTGCCCCCCCCATAATGAGCAGTAAGTTATTAAGTACTTTTTGAGTGCATGAATAAAGGAATAAATACAAGTGCTAGGGAACTAATAATAACAGGTAATTTTATTTGGGAAATAACTTGGTGAGATCTGTGGATTTGGCATGAAGATTTGAGTGATCTTAATCTGTACTCAAGGTATTTATTGGTTTTTTTTTGCAGCATTATGGATCCAAGCCTGTTGAGAGAAAGGGAGCTGTTCAAAAAGCGAGCTCTTTCCACTCCTGTAGTAGAAAAACGCTCAGTGTCTTCTGAGTCATCGTCGTCATCATCAAAGAAGAAAAAAGCAAAGGTAGAACATGGAGGATCATCAGGCTCTAAACAAAATTCTGGTTAGTAAAGTTGTTTAGGACCGTTTGGTTTTTATGTTTCAGATTATTCAGGAAACCGTTTAGTTATGGGAAGTTCATTTTTCAGTTCAGTGTTCAGGTTGATTGTTAGGTACTTTGTTAAATATTAAGAATAGGACAGTAAGAGAATTTAAGCTTTGAAGATGTTAATAGTCTAGAATTGTAGTTAAAATTTAGGCTACTATTTACTTGAAAAATAACTTCATTGAGGCTTAATTTACGTACTATACAGTTTACTTTTAAAAACATACCATTAAAAGATTTTTAGTCAATTTACTGAATTTTGCAACTGTTTTGCAGTCCAATTTTAGGATATTTCCATGACCTTCAAAAGATCTTATGTGCCTATTTGCAGTGACCGTTTCTACCCCAGTCCTAGATAATCAATAATCTACTTTCTGTCTCTATATGTTTGCCTTTTTTGGGCATTTCATGTAATGATTTTGTTTGATTGGCCTTTTATGTGTGACTTTTTTTTCAACTTAGCTTATTTTTGAGTTTCATTCATGTAGTATGTATCAGTACTTCATTCCATTTTATTGCTAAAGAGTATTCCATTATATGGATTTTAAAAAATCTATTCACCAATAAGTGGACATCAGGATTGTTTCTACTTTTTGGCTATTTTGAATAGGGTTGCTATGAACATTCATGTACAAGTCTGTGTACATGTTTTTATTTCTCTTGGATAGATACCTAGGAGTGAATTTCCGGGTCATGTGGCAAATTTATATTGAATTTTTAAAGAGACTACTAAAATGTGCCATATTACGTTCTTAGCAGCAATTTATGGTGTTCCAGTTTCTCTTCATCCTTGCCAACATTTAACATTCCTTGTCATTTTGATCATAGAGATTGCTAATGGATATGAAGTGGTATTAATATTGTGGTTTAATATGCATTTCCTTAATGACTAATGATGTTGATCTTTGTTTCATGTGCTTATTGACATTGGTAAAGTGTCTAAAGATTTTTGCCCATTAAAAAAAATTTGAGTTATTTGTCTTCTTCCTATTAATTTATGAAATTTCTTTGTATATTCTAGGTATAATTCCTTGATGTGATACATATTTACAAATTATCTTCTTTTTTTGTTTTTGAGTTAGGTTCTCACTGTTACTCAGGCTGGAGTGCAGTGGCATGCTCACAGCAACCACAGCCTTGATCTACTGGGCTTAGGCAGTCCTTCCACCTCAGGCTTCCAAGTAGCTAGAACTGTAGTGCATGACATCAAATCAGGCTAGTTTTTTTATTGATTGTAGAGATGAGGTCTTGCCAAGTTGCCCAGGCTGATCTCGAATCCCTGGGCTCAGGCAGTCCTCTTGCCTCAGCCCCCCCGAAGTGCTGGTATTTCCGGTGTGAGCCATTGCACCTGGCTTTTCTTTTCATCTTCTTTTTTTTTTTTGAGCTGGAGTCTCACTCTGTTTCCCAGGCTAGAGTGCAGTGGCATGCTCATGACCACCGCAGCCTCGAACCTGTCGAAGCTCAGGCAATCCTTCCACTTCAGCCTTCCAAGTACCCGGAACTACAGGCATGCGCTACCATGCTCGGCTCATTTTTCTTGATTTATTGTAGAGATGAGGTCTCGCCAAGTTGCCCTGGCCAGTCTTGAACCCGTGGGCTCAGGCAATCTTCTCACCTCAGCTTTCCAAAGTGCTGGAATTATTGGCGTGAGCCACCATGCCTGGCTTTATCTTCTTAATTGTTTTTTTTTTAAATGAGCAATAGTTTTTAAATTTTGATCAAGTCCATCTTACCAAATTTTTCCTTTTATCTTTTGTGTTCTTGGTGTCATATATTTGCCTGACCGACAGTCATGAAAATTTGCTTCAATGTTTTCTTCTAAGAGCTTTATAGTTTTAGCTCTTACATTTAGGTCTGTGATTGATTTTCTGATTGGTTTAGCACAAGGGTCTAAATTCATCTTTTTGCATGTGGCTATTGAGTTGTCCCAGCACTATTATTGGAAATGACTATCTTTTCTCTTATTTAATTGCATTGGCACCCTTGTCAGATATCATTTGACCATAAATGAGTTTATTTGAAGTCTCATTTTGATTTCATTGACTTTTATGTCTGTCCTTACACCAGTACCTCCACCACTCTCCACCACTCTCCTTTTTTTTTTTTTTTCCTTTTTTTGTGAGACAGGATCTTGCTCTGTTGCCCAGGCTGGAGTGCAGTAGTACAATCATAGCTCACTGTAGCCTTGAATTCTTGACATCAAGCAATCCTCCTGCCTTATCTTCCTTGAATTATCATCTTAATATTAAGTCTTTCAGTCAGTAAATGGATAGTTTTTAATTTACTTAGGTTTTTAATTTCTTTCTGCAATATTTTGTGTTTTAATGTATGAGTCAGCCTCATTTTGTTAAATTTATTACTAAGTATTTTTTATTCAGTTGCACACTTGTGAATGAAATTGTTTTCCTAATTTGTGTTTTTTTTTGTACTGTTCATTGCTAGCATATGGAAATATAGTAGATTTTTATACATTGATCTTATATTCTATAATCTTGCTGAACTCATTTTTTATGTCTGGTAATTTTCTTAGTTTTTTACTTCGAAATTATGTTATCTGTAAATAATAACAGCTTTCTTTCTGGTATGGACACTTTTTATTTCTTTTGTACTTGTGTGTACTAACTGGTTGATGTTGAGTCGGGGAAGTAGCATCTTTGCCTTGTTCCTGGTCTTAGGAGGAATGTATTCAATCTTTCAGTCTTTTATGTATATTATGTCCCTGCAGATTTTTGTAGATTTCTTTTACCAGGTTGAAGAAGTTCCCTTTATTTCCAGTTTGTTGAGAGTTTTTAATCATATGTGAGCATTGGATGTTATCAGATTCTTTTTCTGTAACTAATGAGATGACTGTGTTGTTCTTGTCCTGTATTCTATTAATATGTTATAGTAACAGTAACTAATTTTCAGATGTTAAGACAACCTTACATTCCTGGAATAAATCCCACTTGGTTATGGTGTCTAAGCCTTTTTATTTGTTGTGGTATTGAGTTTGTGGTATTTTGTTTGGGATTTTTGTGTCTCTATTCACGAGTGACATGGTCTTTAGTTTTGTTTTGTTGTGATGCCTAGTAGTGATTCTGCCCTCCTTAAATGATTTGTGAAGTGTTCCTCTATTTTCTGAAAGAGTTTGTGAAGATTTTTTATCATTTTTAACCCTTTACACTTGGATGTTCCCTCTGAGGGGACATCGTAAATCTAGCAAACCACTTACATGTCCCCTCTCAGATGATACAAAGGGATTGCTGGTGATTATACAGGACACACTTATGCCAGTGCAAATTTTTCAGAAAATGTTTTTGTTTTTTTTTTGAATTTTTCCATTCATATTTCACAAAAGCAAATAAAGAGATGGAATATACACTAGAAAGAGAATGTATGAAGTGCTTTCACAATGGTGGCAACACTTTTTTGTAACAGGCAGCAATGAAGAGTGTTTGTAGAAGACAGGTAGCTGTGGATATACCCTTTGTATCATGTGGCATAATTTGAAAAGATAGATAAGTAGGTTACTGTAGACTTAAAAGAAAGAGACTTTCGAAATTGAAGGTAGATCATATTGAAGTATCGAGCAGGACAGATCAAATATCTCTAACTGCACTAAGTTGGAAATGTATTCTTTTGATAAATTTCATTTCATGATTTTGTAGTTTACAATTAGAAAATTTTGGCCGGGCTCGGTGGCTCAACCTGTAATCCCTCACTTTGGGAGGCTGAGCTGAGTGGATTGCCTGAGCCTGCGGGTTCGAGACCCGCCTGGGCAACTTGGCAAGACATCATCTCTACAATAAATTAGCTGGGTGTGGTAACGCGCGCCTGTAGTTCCGGCAACTTGGAAGGCTGAGGCGGAAGCCTAGCAGGTTGAGGCTGCAGTGGGTGGGAGCGGCCACTGCACTCCAATCTGGGCGACAGAGTGAGACTCCAACTCAAAAAAAAAAAAAAGAAAATTTTTATCTATTTAGTTTGCAGAACAATGGCTAAATGAAAAGACAAAAGTGAGAGTTACAGTATAAGCAGCAGCAAAGATGAGTTAGATTTAGACTTTTATAAAGACAAGTTAGAAAAAAATTAACTTTGGTGTGGAAGAAAATGATAGTAGTGATAGTGATATCATCCCACCGAGAAGAAAACGGGCAAATGTAATAGAAAGTGATAGTGATGAAAGTGTTAGTAGTTTTGGCGATACTTCTACCTCAGCCTAACAGGTGTGCACTACTACACCCAGATAATTTTTTGGTTTATTGTAGAGACGAGGGCTTACCAAATTGACCAGGCTGGTCTTGAACCCCTGGACTCAGGCAGTCCTCTCACTTTAGCCTCCCAAAGTGTTGGGATTGCAGGCATGAGCCACTGTGCCCAGCCAAAAAACCAAAGTTTTAATGAAAAAAAAAAACAGTAGTGTATAGGAAAAATAATCTTATGCTTCTTGTGTGGAAGGACAAAGGGATCATTACAATTCTCAGCACTTGGAATCATGCAGGAATGAAATCTACCATAAATACGTTACTTGGTGGAAATATGTCAGTCAAAAAACCTGAAATGATTCTGAATTATATTGCAAATATGAGCTGTGTGGATTGTGTGGATAAATAAGCTTCTACATACCATTTTTTGTAAAAATGTTTAAAATGATGGAGGAAATTCTTTTTTCGGGGAAATATGTTACTGAGCGTCAAAAAAAAAAAAAAAAAAAGAGCCTGTGTCCCATTTGAAATTTGTCAAGTTTCTGTTTGATCAGTTGAGAAGTGGTTTTTAGGAATCATGAGTGTGTCATTCCACATCGTCTTCGAACAACAGACTGGACAATAAATTACATATTATTTATGTGGGAGGAAGAAAGTGAGACTGCATTGTCTGTTCAAATAGAAAAACACCAGGTGACAGACATCAAACAAATTACTATTCCACAACATGTATCAATGAACCTGCAATGCATGTTTCACACATTATCACACATTTAAAAAAGCTAAAATTTTGTTTTTTTGGGTCATAAACAAGTTTTCAATGTCCAGGATTTCATTATAAACCTGCTACTATTGCTATAAAATCATTGATTTCAACACTATACTATTTAATATGAGGTGATTCATTTTTTTCTATTTCATAAAAAAGTGCAGTCAAGTTGCTGGTATGTGGTCTAACAAGATGTCTCCAAGTGCAATGGGTTAAAATGTTTGGGAGTATTCACTAGTGAAGCCATTTGGGCCTGAGCTTTCATTTATGGAAAACTCTTTGTAAGAATTTCTTCTTATATGGCTGTTTGGGTTTTCTGTTTCTTCTTGAGTTAATTTGATACTTTATGTCTTTTTAGGAGTTTGTTCATTTTATCATTTACATTGGTTAAAGTTTTACAAAGTATTTCGTTAGATTCCTTTTGATTTCTGTAATATTAGTATTGATACCCCCTCTTTTTTTTATTTTAGAAATTTGTATTTTCTCCTTTTGTTTCTTGATCAGTGTAACTAAAGTTAATCAATTTTGTTGGTCTTTTCAAAAACCAACTTTGAAAACAGCTTGGTTTTTCTGTTTTTCTTAAGAATTTCTTTTATTTCCACATTAGTATATATTATTTCCTTCTCTCTGCTTACTTTGGGTTTAGTTTACTCTTAGACTATTATCTTTTAAACAAGGGAAATATAGTTTAATTCACAGCAGATTTATTTAACTACTTCAAAATGTAGCAATATTAATTTTTATTGATGTCATTTTGTTAGATATTCTTCAAGTTATTTTAATAACTGATCTTAAGGCAGTGCTAATTTTTTTAAATCAAAGCAGGCCTATCATGCTTATAAGCATATACATTAGGTTTAATCTCATTCCAGCAAAATTTACATTGAATTAACTCATAGTAAACACAATTTTAAAAACTGTTTTAAACATTAACACAGCCATTTTGGGGCCTAGTTCCTTTGCCTGCTTAAGAATGTCTTTGCTTTTTGTAGTTTTTGGCTACAGTGAATTTCATCTTCTGCACAAACAGATTTCATTCAACAGCAGGAAGAATCTGGTTAGGGCTTTACTTCTCTTGGTTGGCCAGGGTTATCCAATCTCTTTTGGATGGCCAGACAGTATAGGGTAAACTGTGTTGTGGTAACAATCCCAAAAATCTGTGTCTTAACACCAAAGGCTTATTTCTCTTTCATACCACATTTTAATTATGAGTTGACAGGAGTTTCAGCTAGTTATAATCATTCAAGTACCTAGGGTGACAAAGCAGCTGATAGCTCACATGTTTCTGGTTTCTGTGCTAGAGGGAAAATGAGCTCTGGAACATCTTACACTCACAGTTAAATGCTCTGGCTAGGAAGTGATACATATGACATCCTCTTGCAGCTCACTGACCAGAGTTAGTCACGAGGCCATACCCAACCATAGGAGGTTCCTAAAGTGCAACCTTTCCTTAACGAGGAGAACTGGAAATATTGGGTGTAAACACTAAAGACTACCATGTCACCCGAGTTGCGGCCACTCTCATTGGCTTCCTGGATTAACTGCTTACCAGGTCTCCTGGTTTAGCTTCTTTCCTATTCGTTCTTCATACAGTGGTTAGTGATTTTTCTTTTTCTTTCTTTCTTTTTTGAGTTGGAGTGTCACTCTGCTGCCCAGACTGGAGTGCAGTGGCACACTCCTGGCCACTGCAGCCTCGACCTGCTGGGCTCTGGCGATCCTTCTGCCTCAGCCTTCCAAGTAGCTGGAACTACAGTTGCACGCTACCATGCCCAGCTAATTTTTTGATTTTTTGTAGAGATGAGGTCACCAAGTTGCCCAGGCGGGTCTTAAACCTCAGCTTTTCAAAGCGCGGGATTACAGACTCAGCCACCGAGCCCAGCTGGTTTGTGATTTTTCTAATCAGATCATGTCCCTCTCAGCTTACTTAAGCCAATTATCATTGCTTTTCAGACAAAGTCCATCTATTACTGCAGCCCACATGACCTGGTCTCTACTTACCTCTTAGGCATTACAGCTCACTGTTGTTGTACTCTGTCCTAGGGATACTGACTTGTAGCTCCTCTAACATGCTTTTCTTTCTTGCATTTTGGATTGTGCTCATATTATTTCCTGTACCCAGAACATTCTTTTTTTAAACCTTCTTCCCTTTTTCTTTTAGTTAACTCCTATTCTTCTAGGTTTCACCTTAAAGTCATACTGTCCCCTTCCTCAATCTGAATTCAGTGCTTAATCTTTGAGTTCTTGTAGCACTCACTCTTCCTAACAAAGCTCTTGCTGTGCACTATTATGATTTTACGATTACTTGTTTGCCACTCTTCCCTCAGTATCTGATCTAAGCTCTCACACATGGTAAACACTCAGTAAATATTTGTTGAATGGCTAAATAAGTTGCAGGCTAGGGTAGGGGAAAAGTTGATAGGGTACATTACCAAAAAAATTTAGTTATTAAAGAACCTGTGTACTTCCCATCTATGATAAGCACCCCAAAGTTTATGAAAACATAGGTAGTTTTAACAGTGCTCAGAACAGCTTTTGGCTACCAAAGACCTGCATTTCACAAGTCCTTTGAAAGTTGGTTATGTTATTTGTGGTTTTTTTTGAATCAGGGTCTTACTCTGTAGCCCAGGCTGGTGCACGATGATGGCTCACTGCAGCCTCAAACTCTTGTGCTCAAGTGGTCGTCCTGCCTCAGCCTTCTGAATAGCTGGTGCTAGAGGTGCGTGCCACTACGTTCAGCTAATTTTTTGACTTTTTTGTAGAGACACGGTCTTCCTATGCTGGCTAGGCTAGTTTCAGGCTCCTAGGCTGAGGCAGTCCTGCCTTGGCTTCCCAAAGTACTGGGATTATAGGCATGAGCCACTACTCCCGGCCTGTGTTTCTTTTCTTTTCTTTTCTTTTACTTGAATTGTGGTCTCTGTTGCCCAGGCTGGAGTGCAGTGGCATGCTCATGGCATACCACAGCTTCAAACTCCTAGACTCAGGCAATTTTGCTGCCTCAGCATCCTGAGTAGCTGAGACTATAGGTGCCTGCCACCACACCCTGCTAATTTTTTAATTTTATGTAGAGTCGAGGTCTCACTATGTTGCCTAGGTTGGTTTCCAACTCCTGGGCTCAAGTCATCCTCTAGCCTCAGCTAGATTGAGTCAGGCAGGGTCTTATTCTGTCACCCATAGACAAGGTCTTGCTATGTTGCCTAGGCTGGTCTCAAACTCCTGGGCTCCAGCCATCTTCTTGCCTCTTACTCCCAGAGTGCTGGGATTCCAGGCATGAGCCACTGTGCCTCCTCATAGTTATTTGTGGCACAAAAAAAATTCCATCAGCCTTGGAGATAAAAAGGAAGTCTTTTACAACCTCTAGCACTCTTTTTGTTCTCACAGCCCTTTTAACATACCAGTTATTCTAATTTTACATATTTGTTTTCAGGCCTTACTCATGTTTATTTGCTTTTAATATACTCTATAATTGAATTAAAAGTTTGGTATTCTGAATTTATTTTTCACTTTACATATAAAATATTTTTCTATTTGATATGTAGCTTTTTAGTGATTCATTAAGTTGATGTGCCACATTTAGTTAGTTAAAGGCTCAATTATTTTGAATTTTTTGTTATTTTGAGTAATGCTGTTGTAAGCATCTTTGTACTTTGAGCTTTTTCTTTTTAACTTATTTTTCAGCATAAATTTTTGGGAGTGGCATTTCTGACTTAAGGGTAGGGTAATGGTTAAAAGAATGCTTTGTTTTGCTCATGAATGATAGCAAAACAGTGTTAAGGTCATAAAATGTATCTGTATGACCCTTAGAATTCCAAGACATAAAACTGCCCTATTTCTCAGCAGGTGTTGAGTGGTCCTTTTACTTTTTTATTTTAACAATCTTTTCTGATTCAGTTATCTTACCTTTTTTGAATGTGAATATATACACATACATACACACACAGAGAGTGCCAAAAAAGTATACCCACTTTAAGAAAGGAAAAAACTGTATTAAAATTGTAATACTCAGTAAGTTAACTACAAGTCACATTTGACTTGTGCAATTGCAAGAGATGCTCAAAGTGGTTACCATCAGCATCCAGACACTTCTGATTTCGGCAAACATCTCTTAACATCACTTAAAATGTGTATACATTTTTTTTTGGCACCCCTGTGTGTGTGTGTGTGTGTGTATGTGTTCCTTAATAAATTAGAAAATATATTTTTTTGAGTTGGGGTCTCACTCTGCCTCCCAAGCTGGAGTGCAGTGTCATGACCATGGTTCATTGCAGCCTCGACCTCCTAGGCTCAGGCGATGCTTCCACCTCAACCTCCCGAGTAGCTGACACTGTGGGTGCATGCCACCATGCCTGACTAATTTTTTAAAAATATTTTTTGTGAGACAAGTTCTTGTTATGTTTCGTAGACTGGTCTCAAACTCATAGGCTCAAGCAATCCTCCTGCCTCGACCTCCCAAAGTGCTGGGATTATAGATGCAAGCCACTGTGCCTGACTGGAAAATATTACTTTTTAATAAGTATGGACTTGGTGTATAAGTAGAAGTATTTTACTTTGGATTTAGAAACAGATTTTAAATAGCATTTTTGTTACCGGAAGCTATTTTTTTGGTCTACATGAATTGTTTAGACATAAAATTATTCTAGCATCATTAGCTTTGCTTGTGTTTTCCAGCTTACCTTTTGCTGCTCAATATGGAATTCTAGGAATTGTTTATCTTGTTTTTGAAGTGTCAAATAGATTGGTAAATTCACATTTATGAAGTTTTACTGTATATTTAATGAAAGGGATACACACACAAACAGTGCATAATTAACTTGTTTTTCCCATCTATTAGAAATCTTTTAACCATTCAAAGTCTAAATCCGTTTCATAATAGTGGTTGGCTTCAGAAGATTTTCTTTTTTCTCGGAAGAGGTTGAGCTGTTGTCAGAGATTTTCCTTGTCTTCTGTAGAGTGCTAGACCACTTCAGTTTCACGTTTTCTGATGTTGTCCATCATACTTCTAAGAGGGTTGGGTTCACTTTTCAAGTCCTTCACAGTTTTGTTTTTTACACAGCAACAGCAGTCAAGCACTTCATAAAGAAAAGCCAGTACCACTAATGATACCACTGTAAATATAAATAAAAGCAGGATGACAAAGCAGGCGGTATTCCAGTTATCATGGAAAGGGTAAATTTTTTGAACTTGGAAACCAAGGTACTGATAAACAGAGGTAGTGGTTTCGTTCCAGTGACTGGAAGCCATTTTTAGAGATTCCACTTCTTGTATTGCTTTTTTGGATCTATAAAAAAAAAGGTAGAAAATGAATATATGTAACCAAACCACATATTTGTCCTTTCAAATCTTGGCACTAAAATTTCTTAGTAAATTTATATAGGCAACAACATGAATCTTAATTAATACCTGAATGATATTTTTTGAAGTTTGTGTGTATCTGTGGCAATATACCTTGTAAACGATACTCTATTGTTTTTAATATATTATTTGTTAGATAAATATTTGTAGCTGCCAATGGAAGAGGAAAAATGTTAACTGAATTGCTTTAAAACTTGACTAAAGCAGTGGTCAGTAACCTGTTATCTACAAAAGCTTGTATTGTTTTTAAGGGCTTTTGTCATTATCCTAATGGGTTTGTCTCACCTTTTTGGTTTGGTGAATTCCTCTCTCTCTCTTTTTTTTAAGTTGGAGTCTCACTCTGTCGCCCAGGCTGGAGTACAGTGGCATGCACACTGCCACAACAGCCTCGACCTGCTTGACTCAGGCAATCTTTTCACCTCAGCCTTCCAAGTAGTGGGAACTACAGGTGTGCACCATCATGCTCAGCTAATTTTTTGATTTATTATAGAGATGAGGTCTCGCCAAGTTGCCCAGGCTGGTCTCAAACCTGCGGGCTCAGACAGTCCTCTCCCTTTCTGCCTCTTATTTTCACTTCTTTAAACTTCAGTAACAGGTGATCTGAATCAGGAAATAGTGGCTGAGTGAAAAATAATAGAAAAAGAAGCCAAATAATGACAATTTTCAGAATAAGGATAATAAGGTTTTAGGTTAAGGTTGCCTGTGAAGAGATTTTAATCTTGGGAATATTTTTATGTAGATGATAGTCTTAAATATTTCTTATTCTTAAACAACTCATGGACAGTAATATTTTTAAAAACAGACAAATTTAGCCCTCCCAAAGGTATGAGTTATTAAATTATTATTCCATTCCACAAAATAAACTAGTGAGTTAAAGTTTCAGTATTGTTGCATTAATTTTAGCACTTGTTGACCTGATACTTGTTGATACTTAAATAGGACTGTAAGAATTAAAGATTTGAGGAAATAAGATAAAAAACATTGTTTCACTTCCTTAATTTATTATCATTTGTATGCTTTTCCTTTATTACATACTTGTAAACAAACTTTTATTCATTTTTATAATAGAAGGTTATTGATTGCCTACTATGCACCAAATACTTTTCTAAATTCTAGAGATACCTTATATGTGAGTGTGTATTTCATTTGATGAAAACTTCAAGGAAGTAAGGAAGTAAAAGAGTATAATTGGGCTGGGCGCGGTAACTCATACCTACAATCCTAGCACTTTGGGAGGCTGAGGGGGATTGCCTGAGCTCATGGGATTGTGACGAGCCTGGGCAACTTGGCGAGACCTCATCTCTTACAATAAGTCAAGAAAAATTAGCCGGGCATAGTTCCAGGTACTTGGAAGGCTGAGGCAGAAGGATCGCCTGAGCCCAGCAGATTGAGGCTGCAGTGGCCGTGAGCCCTCCACTGCCTTCCAACCTGGGCGACAAGAGTGAGACTGGCTCAAAAAAAAAAAAAAAAAAGAAAAAAGAGCGTAATGAACTCCCATGTGCTCTTAATACCCATCTGTTTCTCTACCCACTTGCTTCTACCCTATGGGTGATTTTAAAGCAAATCTCAAACATCACTTTATCTGGAAATATTTCAGTATATATCTCTCAATTTTTATTACTCTGTTTTAAAATGCAGCCATCAAGCCGGGCTCGGTGGCTCAGCCTGTAATCCCATGACTTTGGGAGGCTGAGGTGAGTGGATTGCCTGAGCCCCCGGGTTCAAGACCCGCCTAGGGAACTTGGCAAGACCTCATCTCTACAAAAAATCAAAATGAGCTGGGCGTGATAGCGTGCGCCTGTAGCTACTTGGAAGGCTGAGGCGGAAGGATTGCCGGAGCCCAGTGGGTCGAGGCTGCGGTGGCCGGGAGCGGCCACTGCACTCCAGTCTGGGTGACAGAGTGAGACTCCAACTCAAAAAAAAAAAAAAAATACAGATATCATACCATTTTAACACCAAAAACTCATAACCATAACAATATGATTCTTTAAATTTCTTAATAAAGTTTTGTAACTTTGAAGTTGATAAAATGATGTTTTCTAAGCTTTTTTTTTTCTTGAATCAAGTTTGCTTGGCAAATTGTCTTATCTCTTTGGATGGACTTGCTTCCTTCCTTTCTTATTTCCTGTATTTTGAAGGTTAAGTTGATGACATGAGGCCAGAAGTAAAGACTTAAATACATGCTTTCTTTTTGCATTTAAGAATTCTTCAGTTTTATAGTGTTTGGTGACTCTTCACCTTGAAGTTAGACGCACTAATGGGCGGTAATCAAATCAATTGCTTTTTTCAGGGACAGACAAAAATGCTTGGTGTGGAACATAGGTATGTAACTTCCTATTACATTTACAGTATTCTCAGACTATATCTGTAGACCCAGCCTTACAAAAGTACCCTTTTATCCTTTGCATTTTGTCTTCAGAGCACATTCTTATAGAAAGCAGGGCTGCTAATTTGTACAACTCCAGGGAGCACCATTCATACTGTGTTGTAGGGTGCCATTCATGGAGAATACGACATAAGTGGTGCCCCTTGAAGTTGTGTGATGTGAGTTTTCTGATAGGCTATCCCTCAGCCTCTGCCTTGTTGCTGCCTGTGATTCTGTGCACCATGCACACAAATAATTCAGATAACTCATAGGAACTTATTTAGATGGAGACAAAAGTTAGTTTCTTTTAGACTCAACCTCCCAAATAGAGTAGTAACATGCACAAACCCCTACACTAAAATACCTTAAAAATATTCAGCTTTTGGAGCTCCTTGAAGATTTTTAGCACTGCCAAAATGCAGATATTCCTGCAAGAGGTAAAACATGTTATTACAGTTATTTTTACTTGAGTGTAAATGGATTTCAGGTTTGTTTTGATTAACAGAGCTAATGAGAGAGTGGAGGAAGAGTAGACCCTTTGAGAAGTAGAGTACAGTACCACTTGTGTGCCTAGGTAAATAGGAAGAATTGCTGGAGGGGCTGTCTAATCATTCTACCTGGGCTGACTTAGGCCCTTGCCAGTATTTATGGACATATTCCTTGCACTTTCTGTTAAGGACTTCAGGTTGATTCCTTTTTATTTTATTAACTAATTTATTTTTCAGTTGGAGTCTCACTCTGTCACCCAGGCTGGAGTGCAGTGGCATGCTCACAGCCACCCCAGCATTGATCTGCTGGGCTCTGGCGATCCTTCTGCCTCAACCTTCCAAATAACCGGAGCTACAGGCATGTGCTATGACTCCTGGCTAATTTTTGATTTATTGTAGAGATGAGGTCTCACCAAGTTGCCCGGGCTGCTCTCAAACCCATGGGCTCAGGCAGTCCCCTCGCCTCGGCTTCCCAAAGTGCTGGAATTTCAGGCTGAGCCACCGAACCCGGCCTGGTTGATCCCTTTTTAAAATCTAGGAATTTCTTTCGAAGGTTTCTTTTCTAAACCTGGCATTAGAAGTAACTATGAGGGTAATGATGATAGGGAGAGAAAAGAGAGTAGAGAGAAGTTGTTTCTTAACATTGTGCCTGTCAAGTTAGTTTAATCCACCTTATTAATGAATTTATGTTAACTTAAAATGTTATTTTACTATTGATTTCAAAAACATTGTTACAACAATTTTATTTTTTAATTTTTATTCTTTTTTTGAGTCAAACTCACTCTGTTACCCAAGCTGGAGTACAGTGGCACGCTATGGCTACCACAACCTCAACTTGCTGGGTTTAGGTGATCCTTTTGCTTCAGCCATCCAAGTAGCTGAAACTACAGCCATGCACCACCATGCTTGGCTAGTTTTTTTTTTTTTTTGAGTTGGAGTCTCACTCTGTCACCCAGACTGGAGTGCAATGGCCGCTCCCGGCCACCGCAGCCTCAACCTGCTGGGCTCCGGCGTTCCTTCCACCTCAACCTTACAAGTAGCTGGAATTACAGGCATGTGCTACCACGTTCGGCTGATTTTTTGATTTATTGTAGAGATGAGGTCTCACTGCCCAGGCGGGTCTCGAACCCGCGGGCTCAGGCAATCCACTCACCTCAGCCTCCCAAAGGCGTGGGATTACAGGCTGAGCCACTGAGCCCGGCTAGTTTTTTTATTTATTGTAGAGAAAAGGTCTCGTCAAGCTGCTCAAGTTGGTCTTGAACCTCTGGGCTCAGGTAATCCTCTCGCCTTAGCCTTCCAAAGTGTTGGAATTACAGGAGTCAGCCACTGCGTCCAGCTATCACAATTTAAAATAAGTAAACATTAAGAGCTCCGTTCATAATCCTATCTCCCTAGCATAATAAACCTTTGCCTTTTTTTCCTTTCTTTTATCCTAGAAATTGTCTATATAAATCTATAACTCATAGTTGATTGAAATGATACTGAAGTTATTACTTTGTATTTTAATTTGTTATGAGCAGGCCTTTTTTGTTTGTATTGACTTTTGGGGAGAAGTTGTAAGAACTGTTATCATTTCAAAATGAAATTTTAGAATGATTAGAAAGTTTTATTCTGTTTATTTTTGAGGTATAAGTGAACTGCTTAAAATATTTTCAGATCCTCTTGCCCCTAAAAAAAATAAATGGAGAAAGAGAAACAGAAAGAGAGAGAAGGCAGTCAGGAAGGCAGACAGGCAGGCACATTACTAAATTCAACTATTTGAGGTTAACTTGTACTTATCAATGAAATATTTTTCTGGTTAATTTAATACAGTATATCCACACAATTGAATCAAAGGTAACTGATTTTAGGATATGTTGTTAAATGAAAAGAACAAGGTGCAGGACAGTGTGTATAGCAAAAAGGGGAAATGATATATATTTTTGCTTGTGTCTGCACAAAAATCTTGGGAGGATCTATAATAAATTAATCACAGTGATTGGATGAGTGAAAGCACAGAGACATATGTAAGACTTCTCAATATATAGGTTGTATATTATTTTGGTTTTCGAACCTTTTGAGTGTATTACTTATTTAAAAACAAAATAATCTACTTTAAAAGGAGAAGTAAAAAGTACTTTTTCTTGCCTTTGGCTTTTAAACTCTATTGTGTTTTGTGTCTATAATACATTTATTAAGTTTTCTGGATTCTAAAAAATTAAAATAAGGCTTAGTAAACTTATTTGATTAGACTGTATACTTTATTCACCCACAAAAGTGCTTATAATAATTATGCTTGAAGTAATGACTATGGGAGCAATTTATGCTGCCTTCAGAGGCACTTGTATACTTTGCTGGAAGTGTCTGGCAGTTTAGGAACTTAGTGTGTGGGTTAGGTTTATGTTGTAAATGATGACAGTTTGCCCCTTGTGAATGTGTTGACAACTGAGGAACAACTCAGAACATTTATTTATACTTTAGTTAGCTTCTGGGTATATCTGAGAGAAAGTTAATACTGTGGAGTCATTTTCTATCTTAAATGTAATGTGTAGCCGGGCTCAGTGGCTCAGCCTGTAATCCCACGCCTTTGGGAGGCTGAGGTGAGTGGATTGCCTGAGCCTGTGGGTTCGAGACCCGCCTGGGCAGCGAGACCTCATCTCTACAATAAATCAAAAAATCAGCTGGGCATGGTAGCACATGCCTGTAATTCCGGCTACTCGGAAGGCTGAGGCGGAAGGATCGCCGGAGCCCAGCAGGCCGGCCACCGCACTCCAGTCTGGGCGACAGAGTGAGACTCCAACTCAAAAAAAAAAATTTAATGTGTATTATTTCAATGTACAATAGAACTCTAGTAATTTTTTGTGTTATATTTAGGATAAAGACTAAGTCTTACCTGTTTTTAAATTTTTTTTGAGTTGGAGTCTCACTCTGTCACCCAGGCTGGAGTGCAGTGGCATGATCATGGCCACCGCAACCTCGACCTGCTGGGCTCAAGTGATCCCTCTGCCTCAGTCTTCCGAGTAGCTGAAACTACAGGCATATGCCACCATGCCTGGCTAAGTTTTTGATTTATTGTAATGATGAGGTCTCGCCAAGTATCCCAGTCTGGTCTCGAACCCATGGGCTTGGGCAGTCCTCTCACCTCGGCCTCCCAAAGTCCTGGAATTACAGACTTGAGCCACTGCGCCCAGCAAGACTAAATCTTTTTCTTTTTTTTTTGAGTTGGAGTCTCATTCTGTTGCCCAGACTGGAGTGCAGTGGCCGCTCCCGGCCTCCGCAGCCTCTACCTGCTGGTCTCCGGCGACCCTTCCACCTCAGCCTTCCAAGTAGCTGGAACTACAAGCACGCGCTGGCGGGTCACTCACCTCAGCCTCCCAAAGGCGCGGAATTACAGGCTGAACCACTGAGCTCGGCTAGGACTAAATCTTATTTTGATGCATTAGGCACAATTAGTTATGCAGAAAGAAATATACCATTAGGATTTCCCCCGATCTGAGATTGTATTTTTAAAATTAAAATGTGAGATATATAAAGCAAATGCTGTAAACATGCTTTATGTAAATCAGGAGAAAATTGTTTTAAAAAAGAGTAGAATAGCACTTTTTTTTTTGTTTGTTTTTGTTTGATTTTTTTGAGTTGAAGTCTCACTCTGTTGCCCAGACTGGAGTGCAGTGGCTGCTCCCGGCCACCGCAGCCTCGACCTGCTGGGCTCTGGCGATCCTTCCGCCTCAGCCTTCCGAGTAGCCAGAATTACAGGCATGCGCTACCATGCCCGGCTGATTTTTTTTTTTATTTATTGTAGAGGTGAGGTCTCGCCAAGTTGCCCAGGCAGGTCTCGAACCCGCGGGCTCAGGCAATCCACTCACCTCAGCCTCCCAAGGCGTGGGACAGGCTGAGCCACCGAGCCCGGCTTTGTACTTTTTTGTACTTTTTTGTACTTTTGTACTTTTCTGGTTTTCTCCCCCTTCCCCTTTAACATTTGGTTACAGGAATGAAGAGCTTTAAAGTATTTAAATAACATAGTTTTTTTATCATATGTTTTTTATTTATATTTTGCTTTCTATTTTTGTTGATATATTCCCTCCTATTTCAAAAGTCCTCAGTGGAATATTTATGAGGATAGGACTGGACCTGTTCTGGAACCTTGGATTGCCAGATCAGAATAAAACTATATACTTTTGCTATATTTATGGTAAACGCCTTTGGATTGAATTCTCTAGTGCCTTTAAAGGTATCACTTTGAAATATGATCAGTTAATCATAGTAACCTTTAAATATAGAGCACCTCACTCAACTTAACCTCTGGAACTCTCTGAGATAGACCATGCCTCTATTCACTTGGTGAAGTGCAATGAGCCTCTGTCTGTGCTAACTGTGGATATACTACAGATTTAAAAAATGTAGACTGATGATAGAATGTTAAAACAATGTAGTTGGTAGGAATTTCTATTTACAATTTACCTGAAATTTGAGTTGTAAGTTAACTTTCATTTGACAGTTACTGTATTTTATCTGAGACTTTTTTGGTGCTCTGTACTTTGTATAGCAAGCAGGAATGGTTTCTAGGTAATTAACCTCATTGTGCTGAACCTGGAGAGACCTAATATCTTGTTACAGCAACCTTGGGGTTTTGCAAGGGATACTTTGCTCACGCTAGCTGAATGCTTGCTAAGAAATAGAAGGAATAGAAATTATGAAGAAAAAAAAAGGGAACCTTTTAAGATTAAATGAAATTACCAGCAAGGTAAAGGGGAGAAGTTGGATCTTTAGGTTAGTGGTTATAGTATGTATCCTGGAGCTCTAGCAGCTACTAAATAATTATATTTTCATGCTTGAATACTTATAATAATTATGCTTAGAAATTTGGACAGCAGTTGATACTAATTTTTAGTAGATATGGTTGCTCTGAGCTATGAAAACAATCTTATTATCTAGGAAGGTGCTTACCCTCCTTCCATAGGATATATATTTATTTTAAAAAGCAGTTTATAAAAAATATTGACTGTATTTATTTTGAGGATTGGTTTGAGAATAACTTCAACATTATATTTAAATTCTGTGATAAATATTTATTTTTGTGGCTTATCAAATATAAAAGACTATTTTAAAAGACTTGTTTAATAATAGCATGACTTGTATATTATAGTAAGACAAATTTCATTGTGAAGTATTATTTTTAATTAAAACATTAAGAAAGTCTGAAGCATTCTGAATGATCTCTTTGGTTATAGTATAATGTAGCCCACATAATGATACCTTTATGATCTTTTTATTTTTATATAAAAATCACAATGTTAATTTCTTGGCATTCTCTGTATCTATACTCAAAGTCGAATAAAAATAATTTAGAACTCTTTTGTCATATTTGTTAAAATATAGCAAACTTTTTTGTAAGTAACTGCTTTTTACCAGTATAATTTGCATATATGATCAGAAAGCTTTAGTCCAGGATTCGCTTCTAGTCTAGATTTTTCTTTAAGAAAAATCCTTTGTTAAGACAGACCAAACTGCTGAAATGAAATCGCTCAGAGAAAATGAAATTAGAAGTAACCAGTTAACAGCAAATGCTTTTGGTTTACTCTAAGGTCTGGATGTAGATCAGGTTCATGTAAAATGTAATGAATTTTCCATTAAGGCACAGATGGTAAGGGTGCTTATCAAATAGCACAAGGCAGGCTTCATATTTTCATAATAAAATTCTACCAAGCAATGAAATGAATACGTTGCCTTTTTGTGTATTTAGTAGGAACAAAGCTTTCTGGTTTGTTTTTCATGGTAAAATATTTTTCTGTTGCATCATAAGAACATGTACCACTAAATAAAAAAGATCATATAAACCTACCTCTTGTCTGAGAGGATGCTGTTGAAGCGATGGTATCGTCTGTTTGTAATGCAGTCTAGTGCACAGCCAAGATGGAGCTGTGCTTCTATTGGTTGAATCACAATGCAGCTGACAGTTTCCTCTGTGTTCATTTGCATTAAGTCCTGCCACCCTTAAGAGTAAATCATTCATAAACTTGAATAGAACTGTCTCAGATATCGACTGCCACCACTTTTCCTTTATTTTTTTGTTCTTAAGCTAAATTCCTGGATAGGAATTTGTGAGTTACTAACAAATTGATGATTCCTTAGGGTTTAAACTGTAAAATTTCAGATCCTTCAGTGAATACTTCAGCGCTAGGGCAGAAGATAATGTCGGGAGATGTAGTAACCTAGGAAACAAATAGTCCATGTTTACCAGCTTGATATTTCTTCCAAGAAGTGTGCATAAAAATCTCATAAATTAAATTTTCTTTTTTCATCCTTTTCTTTCATTACTTGTTCCATATATAAATTTTGCCTTCTGGAAGTGGTTATTTCCTTGTGGTGATTTGATTTAGGAGGAATTTGAGGGAAAAGGATTGGTTTTCAGCTCTGCAAGTTGGAAGAGAGTTCGTTTAGTTAAATACACTACCTACAATTAAAAAGCAGTCTATGAAATTTAAATGGCAAAGTCATTTCCAGTTGGCTGTTTAGAGACAGAATGTTTTTAGTTATGGTGTATAGTGTATTAGACTTGTGGTCTAAACATAACTGAATCAAGTTTTTTTTTTGTTTGTTTTTTTTTGAGTTGGAATCTCACTTTGTTGCCCAGTCTGGAGTGCAGTAGCATGCTCATGGCCACTGCAGCCTCGACTTGCTGGCCTCAGGTGATCCTTCATCCTCAGCCTTCCTAGTAGCTGGAACCACAGGTGCATGCCACCACACCCGGCTAATTTTTTGTTTTATTGTAGAGACACGTTCTCACCAAGTTGCCCAGGCTGGTCTCCAACCCATGTGCTCAGGCAATCCTCTCACCTTGGCCTCCCAAAATACTGGGATTATGGGTATGGGCCACCTCACCTGGCCAGAATCAAGGTTTTTAATTGTGAGAGTGGTTGTTACAAGAGCAGCAGGCTGGGTAAATGCTTGTTATGTTTTAAAAATTGTAGATAAATTGGTACATTAGTTTTTGGGGCCATAAAAGCATACATGGGAATATACTTACTACATTCATTCAATATATGTTTGTTGAATGTTTACTATGCATGGCATTGAGCAATGCCAGTACAAATACTGGTTCTCTTCCTCCTTCTTGGAGGTAATATTAAACTGGTGAACAAGTAATGCAAGAAAAGGAAGGGGGAAAAATTAATTTAAGAGATTTTATGCACACTTCTTGGAGTAACTGTCAAGCTGGTAATCATGGCCTATTTGTTAAGCAAAACTGTATGTGGATCATTAATTGGTCATTTGTATGGTAAACAAACGATGAAAACATGGTAGACTTCAGTGTGCCAATTAAGTTATTGTCAAGCTTGTAACAAAGTTAGTTTTAAAGGAAAATTACATATGAAGTTTCATTTTAGTCTCAAAAAAGCATGCTCAATAAAGGCTTTTCACTAGCTAATCTCAAAGGAGTATTAAGTTGCCATTTAGAAGCTGTTCTTTTGGATCTCTGACAATTGCTACATTTGACTTGCGGTTGTTCTAATGCAGTATTTTGTTTAAATTATTATTACCAAACTGGTGCCAAAGATTGGCTCCCCCATCCTCTTTTATTTAACTTTTCCTCTTGTGGATCATCCACATGAGACTTTATGTCTGATCTGATGCTTTGCTAATAGAATATTTATTTCTGAAATGTTTTTCTTCAATTTATGATAGATTTTTTTACTGTTCTTGCTTATGACTAATGGAGTGGATTTGTGATGCAATGGTGATATTAGGGTTTCTCCTGTAAGTATGCAACAAAATGGTAGATTTTTGAAACATGATTTTTTATACAGATTTTTCCACATCAGATTGAGAAACGGGGGGTATTTCTCAAAGTAGGTGGGCAATGCTGTGATCCCTTTTTAAAAAAGATTTTATTTATTTTTTTTATTTTTGAGTTGGAGTCTCATTCTGGATGCAGTGGCATGCTCACCCGCCACCCTAGCATTGACCCCTCTGGGCTTGGGCGATCCTTCTGCCTCTGCCTTCTGAGTAGCTGGAACTACAAGCGCGCATGTTACCATGCCCAGCTAATGTTTTTGATTTCTTATTGTAGAGACAAGGTCTCGCCAAGTTGCCGGAGCTGGTCCTGAACCTTTGGACTCAGGCCATCCACTCGCCTCGGCCTCTCAAGGTGCTTGGTTTACAGACTGAGCCACTGAGCCCGGCCTGCTGTGATCCTTTTTAAAGCATCCATGTTTATGTAGTAGCAGTGCCTATTTTTTAATTCCTAATCTGTCTGTAAAGTTTACTATGATATAGTTTTTTTTTTTCCTATTACTTAGCTCCCATTTGTTTGACTTAAGTTGGTAGGAGAAATTGATGTAATAGGTGTTATATTGAGCTTTTTATCTCTTAAAAGTTCACTCCTTGTGTTAGAAAAGCCTTATGGCATCAGATTGAAATTTGTATTGTTGCCTTTTTAAATAAGCTATACTTCTAATTATGGAGGAATCTAATCAGCATTAAGATAAGAGTGAGATACAGGTGCTTGTGAAAGAATGGTATTTTAATGCTTTTAAATTGTTTATTCCTATTCTTAGTGAGAAAATTGATAGTTTAATATACACGCAAAGATTGTGCATTTTCGTCAAAATTTTACAGGATAGAGTTTATTAGATGAAGAACACAGTAAATATTTTACCAGCATTAAAATTATTTTAGCCGCTTAAAAGCCGTAATTGCATACAGTACTAAAATGTTATAATTAGTTTTTTAACTTTATTTCCAGATCATAGCAATGGATCATTTAACTTGAAAGCTCTAACAGGAAGCTCTGGATATAAGTTTGGTGTTCTTGCTAAGATTGTGAATTATATGAAGGTGAGTATTTTTTTCAAATAACAAAAGTACTATTTAATGTTTTGGCAAAAGAAGGGCATTGGAATTTTCAGAAGTTAAATTTGTATACACATGTCAAAATTTATCAAATTGTACATTTTCAGTGTGCACAGTTTATTGTATGCCAATTATACCTCAAATCTTTTACATTGTATTAAATTGTATTGCAGCAAGTTACCTAAGTATATTTAATTTACGTTAATTCAAATACACAATTTAAGCCTACTGTTTCACTTAATAAGAGTTTGTCCAGGCAGTAAATAGATTATTTCTTAATTAGTACTGGCTGGCAAAGCCATTGGGAAGATGTGGATGATTTTTCAGGATATTACTTCCATTGATGTGAGAGGTAAAAACTAATTATTCAGGCAGATGGTGGTGATGACTTCCCTACATCTTAGAAGACAAAATTAGGCATATACTGAGGGTCTTAGAGAAACACTGACTCACAAAAGAATTTAGAATATAAAGTTTGAAATATTAAAAAATATTAAAATATTTTTTGAATACTATGTTTTGAGCATATAAGATCTTGGCTTTACTAAAGACTTTGAATCTTCATTTATTAAAGTGAAATTTCATTTTTAAGCTTAGTGATTTCATACTTACTTCCTTTTCTGCCAGACTCTTATTTCCCATTTATTACTAGTTGTATCTCTTGCATAAAACAGCTCCTGATTTAAAAAATTTTTAAAAAGTCAGCTGGGACCAGGCTCAGCGGCTCAGCCTGTAATCCCAGCACTTTGGAAGGCTGAGGTGAGCGGATTGCCTGAGCCCGCGGGTTCGAGACCCGCCTGGGCAACTTGGCGAGACCTCATCTCTACAATAAATCAAAAAATTAGCCGGGCATGGTAGCGCGCTCCTGTAGTTCTAGCTACTTGAAAGGCTGAGGCGGAAGGATCGCTGGAGCCCACCAGGTGAGGCTGCGGTGGCCGGGAGTGGCCACTGCACTCCAGTCTGAATGACAGAGTGAGACTCCAACTAAAAAATAAATAAATAAATAAATAGATAGATAGATAAAAAGTTAGCTGGGCATGGTGGCTCAAGTCTATAATCCCAGAACTTTGGGAGGCGGAGGTGAGAGGACTGCCTGAACTCAGGGGTTTGAGACCAGCTTGAGCAACATCTCGAGACCTCATCTCTACAATACATCAAAAAATTATCCAGGTGTGGTGGCATGTACCTGTGCTTCCAGCTACTTGGAAGGCTGAGGCGCAAGGATCACCTGAGCCCAGCAGGTTGAGGCTGCAGTGGCAGTGAGCGTGCCACTGCACTATAGCCTGGGTGACAGAGTAGACTCTGACTCAAAAAAATGTAGTTTTTTTTTAAATTAAAAAAAAAAGTTAAAGATAGTACTATACATGTTGCTGTTTTAATTTATCTAACTATTGCTTAAGATACAAACCAGATTTTTAATTATGTTAAGGCTTTTTTGTTGTTGTAATGTAAGAGACTTGGTGTGTCTGGCTATGTCTGAATTCTGTGGTTTGTATTTAGTTTCTAGTATAAATGTTTAGAAGTTCCCATGATTAAACAATAATCTTTGACACTTAATGTATTCACCATTCATTCCTTCTATCCATCCATTCCCCCATGTGGTAAACAGTTATTAAAATCTACTATTGCTATTTATAGCACTAATGGTAGGAATACCCAGGAAAAAACTTACGCCTTTGAGGCTGTCAGTTTATTGCAGGATATGATATTTAAGTGTCATGTTTTTGATACCCTGTTAATATAGTCTTCACTTATCTAGATGACTTGTTTATAATTTTGTCTATCTAAAACAGTGATCTTCAAATTTTTTACTCTTGTCTCCTAAAACAGTTTTGAAAAACTGTATACCCCTTTGTATGCATTTAAATTAACTGCACTATTTTAGTAAAAGTTTAAATGGTGGCCTGAAATACGGATTTGCATGTTGTAATGTTTCAATAAAATATATCGCTGTTAAATTTATCTAATGGAATATAAATGCCATTATTAATTTAAAAATATAAAAACGAACTTTTTTAATCCCAGCGCTTTGGGAGGCCGAGGTGAGTGGATTGCCTGAGCCCGCAGATTTAAGACTCCTGGACAACTTGGCAAGACCTCATCTCTACAATAAATCAAATATTAGCCGGGCGTGGCAGCACCCGGCTAATTGGAAGTTCTGGCTACTTGGTAGGCTGAGGCGGAAGGAGCGCCAATGCCCAGCAGAACGAGGCTGCGGTGGCCGGGAGCATGCCACTTCACTCCAGTCTGGGTGACAGAGTGAGACTCCAACTCGAACACACAAACCAAAAAAAAACAAACTTTTTTAATTATTGGAATTTTTTTTTTTGAGTCGGAGTCTCACATTGTTGCACAGGCTGGAGTGCAGTGGCACGCTCACAGCCACTGCAGCCTCGACCTGCTGGACTCAGGCGACTTCCACCTCAGCCTTCCAAGTAGCTGGGACTACAGGCGTATACCACACCTGGCTAATTTTTTTGATTTATTGAAACGAGGTCTTGCCATGTTGCTCAGAATGGTCTCGAACCCCTGAACTCAGGCAGTCCTCTTACCTCCATCTCCCACAGTGCTTGAGGCACCGTGCATAGCTGGAAATTTTAATAATTTTTTTCTTTGAACGTGCATGTCTTTTCTGCTACTCTCCTCGAGTTTTATACTAATGTTATGTTCTTATGCTTAAAATCTTTTTCTTTTTTTTTTTTTTTGAGTTGGAGTCTCACTCTGTCACCCAGACTGGAGTGCAGTGGCCGCTCCCAGCCACCGCAGTTCGACTTGCTGGGCTCCGGCAATCCTTCTGCCTCAGTCTTCCAAGTAGCTAGAATTACAGGCATGCGCTACCACGCCCGGCTGATTTTTTGATCTATTGTAGAGATGAGGTCTTGCTGCCCAGGCGGGTCTTGAATCCGCGGGCTCAGGCAATCCACTCACTTCAGCCTCCCAAAGGCGCGGGATTACAGGCTGAGCCAGCGTAAAATCTTTTGTTAGTCATTCATCAAACTTCTCTGCCAAATGAATTGAAATTAAGAATGTATGTTTTTTTCTATACTCATAAGGCTCTGAGTGTTATAAATATCTTCTGGTTTGAATTTTTTTGGGGCGGAGGTTGGAGTTTCACTTTGTCACCCAGGATGGACTGCAGTGGCACATTCATGGCCACCACAGCCTTGACTTGGGTTCAGGTGATCCTTCGGTCTCAGCCTTCCAAATAGCGGGAGGTACAAGTACTCGCCCTCATGCCTGGCTAATTGTATTTATTTATTCATTCATTCATTTATTCATTTTAGAGACAAGTTCTCACCAAATTGCCCAGGCCTGGCTAATTTTATTTATTTATTTGTCTATTTATTTATTTATTTATTTTGGAGACAAGGTCTTACCAAGTTGCCCAGGCTGGTTTTTATCTGGGCTTAGACATTCCTTTTACCTCCTCCTCCCAAAGTGTTGGAGGGGGAGGAGCCACCGTACCCAGCCAAGTTATTTTTATAATTATTAGTGCTTAGTTGATTAGAATAACATACACTGATTAAAATTTTGTTTAAATTCATTCTTTTTTTTTTTCTTTCTTTCTGTGTTGGAGTCTTACTTTGTTGCCCAGGCTGGAATGCAGTGGCATGCTCATGGCCACCGCAGCCTTGACCTGCTGGGCTCAGGTGATCCTTCTACCTCAGACTTCCAAGTAGTTGGACCTACAGGCGGGTCCCACTACTCCTACTAACTTTTTGATGTATTGTAGAGATGAGGTCTCAAAAAGTTGCCCAGGCTGGTCTCGAGCCCTTGGGCTAGGCAGCAGTCCTCTCACCTCCACCTCCCAAAGTGCTGGAATTACAGGAGGAGTCACTGCTCCTGGCCAGGAATTCATTCTTTAATGAAATGGAATGGTCTCCTTTCTTCCTTCAATAGTTCTTATGTTTGGAGATGTATTATTGATAGAGTGAAATAGAATTTGATACCAAATCTGTTGCTGTTTTTAGATTTTGTAGGTTTTAAGTGCTGAGAAATAAATGTTCATATAAATAAGTTAATTCTAATGGAAATTTTGTGATATCAGAATCTTCCAGGTTGTATGCCAAAAATCATTTAGTAATTTTATCCTCAAGCATTCATCATTTATAGTTTTATTAGGTCCTCCTTCAGTTTTGTTGAAAGCAAATAATGGAAACCACCTAACTTGCCAAAGGAATTTGTTACTTGTTGCTTTTTTTTTTTTTTTTTAAGCTTCTAGGTAAAAACAACATTACCAAGACTTATCAAATGTCTAATTATATCAATGCCCCCTCCCTTTCCTTATATGTACTTTTCTTTAATATGATATACTGCGAAGCAGTTAGAAAATAAAAACTATTACTAGTTTTAGTACAGCTTTGCTAATGGAATTTTTATTAAGATGCTTTTGTGTGTTTAAATATATTTTTGTCAGAATCTTCAAAATGTTTAGCTTATTCAGTGTATTTCCTGGTTCACAGAGCCAGTTTCCATTGTCAAACCAACAAGCTGTATCAAACTTGATTTGTATCATACAATTTCTTTTATTTTTAAGTTTAAATAAACAGATTAATACTTTTGTGCATACATATAAAATACACGTTTATTTTATTTTGGATAATATAAAAACCACTGGGAAATAAATTAATAGAATTGCATACTAAAAGGTATTACTGGCCGAATGTATTGGTTCATGCCTGTAATCCCAACATTTTGGGAGGCCAGTGTAGGAGGATCACCTGAGGCCAGGAGTTCAAGACCAACCTGGACAATGTAATGAGACCATATCTCAAAAAAAAAAAAAAAAAAAAAAAATAGTACTGAGGCATTTAAGTTGAAAATTATGTGACTCAAAAAGAATTACACCCTTTGGAACAGAATAGAGACTCCAGAAATAAACCCAAATACCTACAACCAGTTGGTCTTTGCCAAAGCAGACAAAAACATATACTAGGAAAAGGCACCTTATTAAATAAATTGTGCTGGGAAAATTGGATAGCTACATGCAGAAAAATTAAGCTTGATTCCTGTCTCTCTCCATATACAAAAATTAACTCAAGATGGATTAAAGTCTTAAATGTCCTGAAATCATAAAAATTCTAGAAGAAATTCTAAGACAGTATCTTCTGGACATCAACCTAGGCAAATAATTTATGTCTAAAACCCCAAAAGCAAATGCAACAAAAACAAAAATAAAAAGTGGGACTTAATTAGAAAGCTTCTGCACAGCAAAAGAAATAATCAAAAGAGCAAATAGGCAACCTATGTCTGCAAACTATACATCTGACAAAGGACTAATATCCAGAATCTACAAATAGCTCAAATCAGCAAGAGAAAAGCAAATGCCCGCTTTACAAAGTAGGCAAACAACATGAACAGACATCTCTCAAAAGAAGATGTACAAATGGCCAAAAAAAAAAAATGAAAAACTCCTCATATGCATCATCAGAGAAATGCAAATTAAAACCAGAATGAGACACCATCTTCCACCAGTCAGAATGGCCATTAAAAAATCAAAGAACAGATGAGTTCAGTGGCTCAGCCTGTAATCCCGTGCTTTGGGAAGCTGAGGTGAGTGGATTGCCTGAGCCTGCGGGCTCGAGACCCGCCTGGGCAACTTGGCAAGACCTCATCTCTACAATAAATCAAAAATTAGCCAGACGTGGTAGTGTGCGCCTGTAGTTCCAGCTACTTAGAAGGCTGAGGTGGAAGGATCGCTGGAGCCCAGCAGGTTGAGGCTGCGGTGGCTGGGAGTGGCCACTGCACTCCAGTCTGGGTGACAGTGAGACTCCAACTCAAAAAAAAAAAAAAATCAAAGAACAATAGATGCTGACATGGATGTGGAGTAAGGGAACACTTATACACTGCTGGTGGGAGTGTAAATTGGTACAACCTCTATGGAAAGTGGTATGGCGATTTCTCAAACAACTAAAAGTAGACCTACCATTTGATCTAGTAATCTCATTACTAGATATCTACCCAAAGGAACAGCGGTCATATACAAAAAAGACATCTGCACCCGCATGTTCATTGCAGCACAACTTGTAATTGCAAAGATGTGGAAGCAACCCAAATGCCCATCAACCAATCAGTGAATAATGAAAGTGTGGCATATATGCACTATGGAATACTATAGCCATCAAAAAGAATGAAATAATGTCTTTTTCAACAACTTGGATGGATTTGGAGTACATCCTAAGTGAACTAACTCAGGAATGGAAAAACAACATGCAGTGTTCTCACTGAGTGGGAGCTAAACTGAGAATTTGAACACTGCATGTTCTCACTATGAGTGGGAGCTAAACTAAGGATCAGCAGAGGCATAGAGGATGATATAATGGACAATATAAAGGACATTGGAGACTCAGAAAGGGGAGGGAGGTAAGAAGTGGAGGGATAAAAAAATCACCTATTGGGGACAGTGTGCACAAATGGGAGTGGCGGGTACATTTAAAGCCCAGACTTCTTTACACTATGCAATGCAACCATGTAACCAAAAACTATTTGTACCCCCCAAAGCTATTGAAATGCAAAAATAATTATAGTAATTTTTCAATTTTAAAAACAATTATCTCTGCTATTTATCATCATGTTGCATTGCATCATAAATTAAATGATAAAATATTTATGAAGGAAGGGATATGTTAAAAGTTGTGTTACTCCTTTTTATCTTTTTTTTTTTTTAAATTTTTTGTTTGTCTGAGTTGGAGTGTCACTCTATCGCCCAGGCTGGAGTGCAGTGGCATGATCATGGTCACTGCAGCCTTGACCTGCTGGGTTCAGGTGATCCTTCTACCTCAGCCTTCCAAGTAGCTGGAACCACAGGTGTGCACTGCCACGCCCAGCTAATTTTTTGATTTATTGTAGAAATCTTACCAAGTTGCCCAGGCTGGTTTCTCACCCCTGGGCTCAGGTATTCCTCTCATCTCTGCTTCCAAAGTGCTGGGATTACAAGTGTGAGCCACCACGCCTGGCTGTGTGTTGCTCCTTTTTAAATGTATGCACCTGCACTTTTTATCTCTGACCTCAATTATTAGGTATAAATAAAAGAGAATGATTCAGAAGTCACACCTATATTTTTATTTTTAGTTAATGAAAGAGGAAGATACTGATAAAAACTACTGTCACAGATAGCACTTATTTTTTGTTAATAGGAGGTAGAAATAGTAAACTGTTTAAAAGATGTAATGAGAATTGACTAATTTGAATAAAAATGTTATATGATTTGACAAAATAGGTTTTAACAGCCACATTAAATAATGCATATTCAATTTAAAATACACATTCAATTTAAAATAGTTCCTATATTTTATCTCTGACTTTCATGTAGCATATTTTGTACATATTTATGTAGCATAATTTGAACTATTTGGGAGTCTTGTTTCTATTATATTTAAAGGACTTGTTCTCCCTAATTGATATTGATATCAGCTCTTCAAATATGCTTTTTCTGTAAGCTAATAAATAATCAATGAATTAGTTTTGAGAAATGCTCATATTTAAATTCTTGAAAAAAAAATATTTTGGCCAGGTGTAGTGGCTCACACCTGTAATCCCAGCACTTTGGAAGGCTGAGGTGGGAGAAATGCCTGAGCACAAGAGTTTGAGACTAGTCTGGACAACATAGTGAGACTCAGCTCTACAAAAAAAAAAAAAGCCAGGCGTAGTTGTGCACACCTGTAGTCCCAGTTACTCAGGTGGCTGATGTGGGAGGATTGCCTGAACCCAGTAGACTGAGGCTGTGGTGAGCCACGATGGTTTTACTGTATTCCAACCCTGGTGATAGAGTGAGAACTGAACTAAAAAAAAAAAAAAAAAAAATCTATTGTTATCACTGTATATATGTGTATTTTTGAAACCACTTTTTTCTTGGCCTTGCTTTTACCAGATTCTCCCCTAAGAGCATTGCATTTGTGGACAATACTGTGTGGAGGTAGGGGTGTGTGGAGATGGAAGAGATGCAGTTGTTTAAAGGGCAACTTTAAATGATTGCCTACCTATTATAATGCATTAGAATTTAGAATGTCCCAGCAGGGGCCAGAATATTCTGTTTTTAACTCTTGGAAAAACACATACAACTGGAAAAACAAGAAGCTCAATAGTGGACAGATTATGGCACCTCAGTGATCATTTATGATGACTTCCCCAAAACAATATTATTTTGACTTGTCTTTGAGTTTGGGTCTTTGGAGTTTCTTCTACCTTCAGACTATGCATCATAAGTTCTGATTGGAGGTGAGGGTTGTATTTTGGGATGGGGATGGCAAGTAAAGAGGAGAGGACCCACCAGGCACAGTGGCTCACGCCTATAATCCCAGCACTTTGGGAGGTGAAAGGCAAGAGGTCTGCCAGAGCCCTGGGGTTCAAGACCAGCCTGGGCAACACGGTGAGACCCCATCTCTACACTAAATCAAAAAATTAGCTGGGCGTGGTGGCTCACGCTTGTAGTTCCAGCTACTTGGAAGGCTGAAGTGTAAGGATTGCCTGAGCCCAGCAGGTTGAGGCTGTGGTGGCCACGAGCGTGCCACTGCACTCCAGTGTGGGTGGCAGAGTGAGACTCCGAGTCAAAACCGCACACACAAGAGAGGAGAGCCTATTTTGAAAGGAAAAAACTAAATGTGGAACCGATTCTTGAAAAGCCTCCAACTTTCTGCTCTGTACCCTTAGATAGCAGAAGAAAAGCAGCAAAAATACTCCTCATTGTTTATTTATTTACTTCTAGCAGAACTCTAATTGCTCATTGAGAATTATTTAGAAGTTATATGGAAAAAATTCAAGGGGAGCCTTCAGGAAACTGTTTGAAATAGGCACAGTGAGATTTATAGGAGGAAGTGATAACTTTGGACAAGGTACTAAATAGAAAAAAAATTAAAAGCATACAAGAACTTCAAAATCATAGTACTGAGAACATTTGGGATGGGGACAAACTGCCCAACTCACCTCCTGTGCTCCTGAGATGGTTACTTTTATACCATAGCCCAGTAATTTACATTGTTACATTGTAACAGAAACTGAGACACTGGCAAAATTAAATTCTGTTTAGTACCTGCTTAAGAAGATAGGATTTTTTTTTTTTTTGAGTCATAGTCTCACTCTGTCGCCCAGACTGGAGTGCAGTGGCCGCTCCTGGCCACTGCAGCCTCAACCTACTGGGCTACAGCGATCCTTCCACCTCAGCCTTCCGAGTAGCTGGCACTACAGGCGTGCACTACCACACCCGGCTCATTTTTTATTTATTGTAGAAATGAGGGCTCACCAAGTTGCGCAGCCAGGTCTGGAACCCGCAGGCTCAGGCGATCCACTCACCTCAGCCTCCCAAAGGCACGGGATTACAGGCTGAGCCACTGAGCCCGGCTGAAGATAGGATTTTTAAAGAAATGGTTAATGTAAAACAAACTTTATTGTTTTAAAGAAGTCAGTCTTAAAAAAACACTCCACATTGGCTTGAAAATTCCCTCATTTCTACAAATGAGATACAACTTTAGTTCTCAGATGACAAATCGAGAGTATACTTTGTTTTAGATAGAATGATTTTTCTCTTGATCTCACTGTTACTCCTTTATGTGCATGTATCTCAGTTATGTAGAACATTATTTTGAAAAATTTGGTTAATTTGGCTTATTCTGGTTAGTGCTTCTGCAACCAGCAGCAGCAGCATCATCTGGGAACTTGTTAAAAATGCAAATTCTTGGGTCCTTTCTTAGCACTATTGAATTTGAAACTCTGGGAGTGCTGCTCAACTGTCTGTTTTAAAAAACCCTTCAGGTGATGCATGCTAAAGTTTGAGAACCGATGACCTAGCTTCTGTCTGAATTAATTCTGTCAGCTATGTTTGAATTTAGAAACTCTGAAGTCCATGGAAATTAAATGGCCAGATCATAGGCAAAGTTCTGGTCAATGGTAGGGTAGTCTTCTTTCTTTTGGGGACTCCCAGACTCCGGAAACCTTGTGGGATACATCTATCCTTTCTGAAGTCTGTCACATATAAGACTTCATCTGCATATCAACAAGCCTGGAATGAGACTCCAACTCAAAAAAAAACCACAAAAAAACCCCCAAACTCCTTGTTTAGAATGAGAAAATCCCTCAGATTTTCTGTTATACTAGAAGAGCTTGTTTGTTTCTGTAAGTCAGTGGCATTGTATGGAGGCTGGTGTATGTAATCTGGAAGGGAGTTGCTGGCTTTGTCAACCAACTATGCTTTCATTAGTTCAATATAGAGCTTACCAGTTATTAGTGGCCTCCCCCTATTGCATTGAAAACTGATGGTGGCCTCAACAAAGTGAGCATGGCCCTCCTTGCACACTGCCACCTGGTGTTAACAGTTACTCTGAGCACTGGCATCATATGGTGTGTGAAGTTTTAAAAAAAAGTTTATTTTTTAAAATCATGATTCTTGTGGAATCCTAGGGATGTGTGGAATGCTAGTTGGAAAATTCTGTGATAAGAGGGTAACTACGAAAACCTAGATTTAGCATCACATTTATGGTGAAATAAATGTGAATTCTTTTTCATTAGGTTAGAAAAAAGAAGTTGTGACCCAATTGTCACGACTTCTGTATTGTAGTGGAAGGTCTGCCTGGTATAGTAAGGCAAGTAAGAAGTAACAAAATTTGGAAAGGAAGAAGTAAAACTGTGGATGACGTGATCAAGTACATAGAAAAGCCAAAATAATCTGCAAACTATTAGAATTAATATATATATTTAGTAATGTTACCAAGTAAAAGTCAGTCTGCAAAAAATCAATATCTACACATTTGTAAGAAAAAATAAGGAAATAAAACACAAAATTCAGTGCACCGAAAGTCATTCAATTATTAGGAAGAAATTTTAAAAAGATGTGAGTCCTTCACTGAAAACTAAGTAAAGTGTTTTGCTTTAAAGAATTATGTATGTACTCTGTATAAGCATGCTACCATTTTTCTCTTTTCTTTTTAATTTCTGATCTAAGAGGAAGGAATTTTGAGTTTCTCTTGCTCTTTTATATTGCTTCTCATTTATTTTATTATAATACCTTTTCCTTGACAACTTGTTAGCTGTGTTTTTGGTTTCTCTGTTTATAAAACTCTGTGAAAATGGTTAGGCTTTCATACATTCATTATTACTTCTGTCTTTGAACTTGTTCTGATTCCAAAAATCCTATTTATTTAAAGTTTAAAAATAGTAATAAAGACAAGGCTAGTGCTTTTTAATTTTTCTTGAGCTGTAGTCATTCTTATTTGCTTATGTTTCCAGTTTGAGTTGGCCTTTTAATAATTCTATATTTGGTTATAATGGGGGAAAGCTTTTAATGTAAAGGAAGCAAAGGAAAACATCAAATTGGTAATTAGTGATAATGGAGAATATGAAATAATTATTTTGAAAGATTTGCCTTGCCTGTCCTTAGACGAGTAAAACTCTTCTAAACTCCATTATTTCTTCTTGTTTAATGGTATGTGGGTCCAGATCCATGTATCCAAAAATCTGCACTGATCTCTACCATTTTTTGATTGGCCAAGTCTTCTACAATTTTTCTTAGCTTATTCTTTGTATATGTGCTAATGTATTACTATACTGATACATTGTATATATTATAAACTTGCACAAAAATAGAAATAAAAAATCTTGAGGTAAAATAGACTATTTTTAATCTTTTTTTTTTTTTTTTGAGTCAGAGTCTCACTCTCTCACTCTCACCCAGCCTGGAATGCAGTGGCATGCCCACAGCCAACGACAGCTTCGACTTACTGGGCTTAGGTGATCCTTTAGCCTTCCAAGTAGCTGGAACCACAGGTGTATACCACCATGCCTGGCTAATTTTTTTATTTATTGTAGAGACAGGGTCTCGCCAAGTTGCCCAAAGTGCTGGGATTAAAGGCGTGAGCCACCGTGCCCAGCCAACTTTAATTTTTTAACAGTATAAAAAGCTGAAATCAGGATATAGGCAGGACTGGTTCCTTCTGGAGGGTCTGGGGGGAGCACATCTCTTTCCCTTGTCACATCTCCTGCTGTTCGCCCTGACCCTCCTTCCTCCATCTTTCCCTTATAAGGACACTTACAATTACATTGGGCCCACTCTGATAACCGTAATGTCTCCATCTCAAGATCCCTGGTTTAATCATACTAATGAAGTCTCTTTTGCCACATAAGGTAACATAGCCACAGGTTGTGGGGATTTGGATGTCTTTAGGAGAGGTGATGCATTATTTAGTCTACATTGTTACAAAATTATAGCACTAATTTTTTTTTTTGAGTTGGAATCTTACTCTGTCTCCTAGGCTGGAATGTGGTAGCATGCTGACGGCCACTGCAGCCTCTACCTAATGAGCTCAGGCGATCCTTCCACCTCACCCTTTCAAGTAGCTGAAAGTACAGGCATGCGCCCCGATACCTGGCTAATTTTTTGATTTATTGTAGAGATGAGGTCTCACCAAGTTGCCCAGGCTGTTCTTGAGCCTGTTGGGCTCAGGCAATCCTCTCACCTCAGCCTCCCAAAGTGCCAGGATTATAGGCGTGAGCCACTGCGCCCGGCTGACACTAATTTTTTAATCCCACCTCATTAGGCAATTTGGGTAGTAAATTTCCATCTTGCTTTATATGTCAGTTCAGGCAAAATGTATCAAAATGTACAATTTTTTGACAATTTTGATTTTAAACTCAAATATTTTGTTTGGAAGACTTTAAAAATAAAGGTTAGAGAAATTGTTTATAAAATTTTTAAGGTACACAGATATGACAGTCTTTATTATTACACTTTTAAACTTTGAAAGCACATAGTGGTAGAAATATTTCCAAACCATTCTTTTTCAAAATGCTCTTTCCACTGCATGAATTTCTTTCAAAAAGCAGTCACTTTGTTACTTTTACATATCATTAAAATGCTAGTTTTACTTTGAAGGAACAGATGGTTTATTATAATTATTTTAAAAATCATTGTTAGCAAACTATGAATAGCTGCTGGTAATCATAGAATATCTAGCAGTTTTGAAACACTTGCCTTTTTTTAAAAGATAAATTTATAATTCAACTTTAAGTCATAATTCCTTTCAGCTTTTTGAAAGAATTGTGCAATCTCTACATTTTAAAACTATCTCTAAAAAAAATTCACAAAAATGTGTATATATACGATGGAATACTATTCAACCATTTAAAAAAGAATGAAATGATGTCTTTTGCAGCCACTTGGATGGAATTGGAGAACACCATCCTAAGTGAACTAACACAGGAACAGAAACCCAAACATTGCATGTTCTCACTTATAAGTGGGTGCTAAACCAAAGATCCACAAAGACAGAGGGTGGTAAATGGACACTGGAGACTCAGAAGGGGGAAGAGGGAAAAGAGGTTGGAGGGACCAAAAAAAAATCACCATTCAGGTACAGTGTGCATGGGTGGAGGTATGCATAAAACCCAGACCAAAAACTCTTTGTACCCCCTAAAGCTATTGAAATAACATGAAAATAAACTCATCACAATTCATCTGATAGCATGCAAATTGGCAATATGTTGCAGAATGCTGAAAATGAAGAAATGAGTAGGGACATGCCTGTCAGTCCCTTTGTCATGTGGGATTCCCAGTTTTCCTCAGGATTCCTCCATGCATGCCACCGTCTGAAAAGTGGATCACCTGGTGTGAAGCCAAGGGAGCCACTGTTGTCATATTGCATATTAGTAAAGTGTAATTTTTACATGAACATTTTAGAAAAACATAAAAGCTTCTAAGGAACCATCTACATTGACTGGGTTGTATATCCTGGGGTGTGTTTACCTCACTTTGGAGACCACTCTGCTACACTGTTGCTGCCCTTTTCCCATTTCTGTATATTCTAGTCATCGTGCAATGGCCTGTCCACATCTAGCCCTCTCTTGCATTTCTTCTGACAAACTGTCTTTTTGACAGATAATTGTATGTCTAACTTTCATACCTTGTATGCTTAGCTTCTCCCTGCTATGGAGAGCTCTTAAAAGGCAGAAGTAGTTTGCATTTCATCCTATGTCTCATGGCAATACTCTTAGCACATACCTAGTTACCACCAAATATTTGAATGAGTAGGCTGGGGATGGTGGCTCATGCTGTAATCCCAGCATTTTGGGAGACCAAGGCAGGAAGATTGCTTGAGCCCAGGAGTTTGAAACCAGCGTGGGCAACACAGAGACCTCATCTCTACAAAAACAAAAAAACAAACCAGGCATGGTGGTACATGCTTGCCGTCCTAGCTACTCGAGAGACTGAGGGTGGAGAATCACTGCTTGAGCCCAGGATTTTGAGGGTACCATGAGCTGTGATTGTGCCACTGCACAGCATCCTGGGTGACAGTAAAATTCTGATTCTATATATATATATATATATTTTTGAATGAATAAATCAAATGAACAGCAAGTGCTCAGTAAGTGGTTTTTGTGTGTGATGTATAAGGCTTATGTCTTTATCTGCCCTCCAAACTTACTGGTTTTGAGACGTGATGATTCTAGCTTTACAGGGCCTGACTGAAGCCCAGAGAGGTTCAGTAATCTGCCCAACATGACGCACTTTGGAGTCTGGTTTTTTTTTTAAGTGTTTAAATAAGTGGTAAGATTGTACAAAAGTAAAACAATATAAAAAGGCAATAAATGAAGTCTTGTTCTTTTCTCTATTTCTACTTATTTTCTCCCTTGTCCTGTTTCCTGCAGGTAACCTCTTTAGTTAGTTTCTTGTGACTTTTTTCAGTGGTTCTTTATGCACAAAGTATAAATGTATGCTCATTTCTGCCGTTTCCTATATACAAAGTTTCATACTGCATAAAAAATGCAATTTTTTTTTTTTTAGTTGGAGTTTCACTCTGCCGCCCAGGCTGGCAGTGACACACTCACGGCCACCCCGGCATTGACCCTTGTAATTCTTCCACATCAACCTTCCAAGTAGCCAGAACCACAGGCATGTGCAACCATGCCTGGCTAATTTTTGATTCATTGTAGAGACAAGGTCTCGCCAAGTTTCCTGGGCTGATCTCGAACCCGTGGGCTCAGGCAATCTACTTGCCTCGGCCTTCCACAGTGCTGGGATTACAGGCTGAGTCACCGAGCCCGGCCTAAAAAAATGCATATTTTTTAAACATACATACTTTTTTCTTATTTACTTGTAAAAAAGACTTTTCAGGAGCAGTTTTAGGTTCACAGTAAAATCGAGTAGAAAGTACAGAATTTGTGTACACCCTCTGCCCACTTCCCCCTGCTTCTCCCATTATCAACATCTCACACCAGGGAGTACATTTATACTTAGTGAACCTGTATTGACAAGTTATCACTCAAATCTCCATAATTTACATTAGAGTTCACTCTGTGGGTTTGGACAAACATATAATGTCATGTATCCACTATCATAGCATTTTACAGAGTAGTTTCACTGCCCTAAAAATCCTCTGTGTTCTGCCTGTTTAACTTTCCCTCCCACTGATCTTTGGCAGCAACTAAACTTACTGCTGTCTCCATAGTTTTGCCTTTTCCAGAATACCATATAGTTGAAATCATACAGTATGTAGCCTTTTCAGATTGGCTTCTTTCACCTAGTAATATGCATTTAAGATTCCTCCATGTCTTTTCGTGACTTGATAGCACATTTCTTTGTAGCACTGAGTATTACTCCATTGTCTGGATGGACCACAGTTTTATCCATTCATCTACTGAAGGACGTCTTGGTTGCTTCCAAATTTTGGTAGTTATGGATAAAGCTGTAATAAACATCCTTTGCATAAGTTTTCAGCTCATTTGGGTAAATACCAAGGATCACAGTTTGAAGTGATGTGTGTTTAGTATTGTAAGAAACTGCCAAATTGTCTTCCATAGAGGCTGGACTGTTTTGCATTCCCCTCAGCAATTAATGACAGTTCTGGTTCCTCTTCATCCTCTCAGCATTTGGTGTCTGCATGGGTTTTTTAACTTATTAATTTATCCTGGACATCTTTTCAAATTAGCACATAGAGAACATTTGCATTTTCTCTTTTGAGCATCTGTATAGTAGCTTTTAGATGTGCTGTAGTTAATCAGTCCTCTATTGATGGCCACTTGGATTGTTTCTAATCTTTTACAAACAGTGCTGCAGTGACCTTAAGTTACTTTTCTGTGTTATGCTGGTGTATCTGTAAGATAAATTCCTAGAAATAGTATTTCTGAGTCAACGAGTTTAAATGCCTGTTAACAAATTGCCCTTCCTAGAGGTTATATCAGTTTGCACTCTTACCAGCAGTCTGTGAGAAGGCCTGTTTCACCAATAGAGTTGTCAGATGTTTGGGGTTTTGCAACTCTAATAGATGAGAAATATCTTGGTGGAAATTGAGAGTCTTTTCAGTTTTTCTTTTTGTGTTGGAGTTTTTACTCTGTTGCACAGCCTGGAGTGCAGTGGCACAATCACGGCTATTACAGCCTTGACATCCTGGGATCAGGTGATCCTTCTGCCTCAGCTTCTGAGTAGCTGGTACTATAGGTGTGTGCCACCATGCCCGGCTAATTTTTTATTTATTGTAGAGATGAGGTCTCTCCATGTTGCTCAGGCTGGTCTTAAACTTCTGGACTCAGACCCTCTGCCTCAGCCTCCCAGGCGTAAGCACCGTGCCTCGCCCTTTTCATAAGTTTAAGACCATTTTTTTGTGATCTGTATGTTTCTGTCTTGAGTCATTTTTCTGTTAGGTTTTTGAAGCTCTTGAAATATTAGGAAGATTAACTCTCTGAACTACAAGTTGCATATATTTTTTTCTCATTTTCTCACTTGATTTTATATGAGTTTGAACCCATTTCTGTCTAATTTCATGGACCATGCTCTTTATCACTAAAATCGTATTGCCTCAGATAATACATGCTGTACGTTCCTGAAAAGATGTAATGCATCTGTTGTTTTAAAACTGCCTTTTTTTTTTTAGTTGGAATCTCACTCTGTCATTCAGGCTGGAGTGCAGTGGCACGCTCATGGCCTCTGCAGCCTCAACCTGCTAGACTCAGGCATCCTTCCACGTCAGCCTTCCAAGTAGCTGGAACCATAGGCATGTGCCACCATGCCTGGCTAATTTTTAAAATTTATTGTTAAGACGAGATCTCACTAAGTTGCCCAGGCTGGTCTCGAGCCCCTGGACTCAGGCAAACCTCTCGCCTCTGCCACCCAAAAACCTGTCTTCTAATAACAATTTATTCTTTCAATAGACACGACATCAGCGAGGAGATACACATCCTCTAACTTTAGAAGAAATTTTGGATGAAACACAACATTTAGATATTGGACTCAAGCAGAAACAATGGCTAATGACTGAGGTAAGAAGAGGCTTAAAATACTGGTAAAAAAGACAAAACATGAGGTAATTATCAAGAGGTACTTGCTATAACTAGAATGTTTTTAATATGCTGGAGTCTGATAATGCTTTTTATTTTTTCATAAATGACTTAGGGTCTTTGTTTTCGTTTTTGTTTTTGTTTTTGAGTTGGAATCTCACTCTGTCACCCAGGCTGTAGTGTAGTGGCATGCTCATAGCCACTGCAGCTTCTACCCGCTGGGCTCAGTTGATCCTTCTGCCTCAGCCTTCCAAGTAACTGGAACCACAGGCATGCACCACCGCACCCAGCTAGTATTTTTTATTTATGGTAGGGATACGTCTTGCCAAGTTGCTCAGGCTGGTCTTGAAGCCTGGGTCTCAGGCCTCCCAAAGTACCTCTGCCTCCCAAAGTGCTGGGATTATAGGCATGAGCCATCACATAACACCTGGCTGTTTTTGTTTTTTAAACATACATATTTATAAGATTGTCTGATTTGTTGGTTTTCATATAATTTTATATATCTGTTTTTATTATTATTATTATTATTAATTTTTTTTTTTTTAACAGAGATGAGGTCTTGCCATTTTGCCCAGGCTGGTCTCAAACTCTTGGGTTCAAGCAGTCCTCCTGCCTCTGCCTCCTAAGGTGCTGGGTTTACAGGCATGAGCCACTGTTCCCAGACTCTTTATTTATTTTAAAGTTAGGCTGGGTACAGTGGCTCATGCCTGTAATCCCAGCATTTTGGGAGACTGAGGCAAGAGGATTGACTGTGCCCAGGGATTTGAGACCAGCCTGGGTAATTTGACAAAGCCTTGTCTCTACAGTAAATTCAAAGATTAGCTGATCTTGATGGTGTGCACCTGTGTTTCTAGCTACTTGGAAGTCTGAGGTGGAAGGGTTGCTTGAGCCCAGCAGGTCAAGGCTGCGGTGGCCGTGAATGTGCCACTGCACTCCAGCCTGGGTGACAGACACCACCAACTCAAAAAAAAAAAAAAAAAATGCTTAAGACTTCAACATAAAAGTTATTAAAGAGATCAATGTACCAATCCCACTTACATTTTTACAGAATTTAATTGATGTTTATTTTGAATTACCATTTGTAATTTATATGTAAGTTGTATTATTTTAGGAAATTTAAAGCATGACATGTACTATAGGGATAGTAAGATATTTTGTTGCACTATTATGGCTTGAAATGTAAAAATAATCATGAACGTTGTATATCATTTGAGGAAACCCTACCACAGTCATGACCATGCTACTTTGGAAATGTATACATTTTAAAAATTCAAATATGGCCAGGCTCGGTGGCTCAGCCTATAATCCCAGCACTTTGGGAGGCTGAGGTGAGTGAATTTATGGGTTTGAGACCAATCCGGGCAACTTGGTAAGACCTTGTCTCTACAATAAATCAAATATTAACTGGGTATGGCAGCGCGCGCCTGTAGTTTCGGCTACTTGGAAGGCTGAGACAAAGGATTGCCGGAGTCCAGCAGATTGACGCTGGGGTGACCGTGAGCGTGCCACTGCACTCCAGCCTGGGCAACAGAGTAAGACTCCAACTCAAAAAAAAAAAAAATTCAGATATTTGCCTCTTTTGAGTTTAAATGTGAAATGAAGACTAAGAAGCCTGCTTTCTAGGATAAGTGGTAGATTCTAACAACCAAATATAAAATTGATAAAATATAATTAAATTAATTTTTTTACCAAGCAAAATCTAGGTCTTGATTTTTGTAATATAAAATAAACTAGATAATCAGTATCACTGTAGCTCATTATATTAATGATAGACAAACAATGGTAATCCACATTTAAGTTTGCTGATAAATCTTGGAATTTTATAGACTATCAACATTAGTTAAAGATTATTTTTATTATAACCCATTCTATTCACCTTCCTTTGTTCTTTCTTTCTTTTTTTTTTGAGTCAGAGTCTTTTTTTTTTGAGTTGGAGTCTCACTCTGTCACCCAGACTGGAGTGCAGTGGCCACTCCCGGCCACCGCAGCCTTGACCTGCTGGGCTCCGGTGATCCTTCCGCCTCAGCCTTCCAAGTAGCTGGAACTACAGGCACGTGCTACCACGCCTGGCTAATTTTTTATTTATTGTAGAGATGAGGTCTCGCAAAGTTGCCCAGGCGGGTCTTGAACCCGCAGGCTCAGGCAATCCACTCACCTCAGCCTCCGAAAGCACTGGGATTACAGGCTGAGCCACCGAGCTTGGCAGAGTCAGAGTCTTACTCAGTCGCCCAGGCTGGAGTGCAATGGCATGCTTATGGCCACTGCATCCTTGAACTGCTGGGCTCAGGCTATTCTTCCACCTCAGGCTTCCAAGTAGCTGGGACCACCACATCCAGCTAATTTTTTTATTTATTGTAGACATGAGATCTCGCCATGTTGCCCAGGCTGGTCTCGAACCCGTGAGCTCAGGCAATCCTCTCACCTCGACCTCCCAAAGTGCTGGGATTATAGGCATGAGCCATGGTGCCCAGCCCCTTTGTTCTTTCTGTGTTTTTTCTCTTTCTTTCAGGTCATGCTGGCAGCTGCAGAAGAAAATAAATAGGTTTGCTTTTTCTTGGAGAGCTTTCCTTCTGATATTAGTTATACAACAGAACTGACTAGGAACATAATTATATTAAGTAATTCCTGCATTCCTACTCAGTTTCATTCTCAGGATGACATTAAAATTCTGTATGCATTAGTTGGCCCTTCTTAGTTCCTTCTGCAGCTGCAAGTGCCAGCTGATACTGACTATTGATTTGTTTGTGACGATAATGTTGCCCAGGTTATAGTGCCAGTATACAATAAACTATACTTTGGAGGATTAGATGGGCATTAGATGGGCAATACCCAGTTGTCTATTAGTATTAATAGGCATTTTACTGGTTCCTACTTATTTTGTCTTCCAAAAGAATATGGGTTCACCTTTCTTCAAAGCAGTTATGATAAAATGGTTTACTTTTTTCAAAGAATTTATATAAATAATATGCAGTTTTTTTAATTAAAAATAAGCATCATGATCTTTATCTACTGTTCGGGGATCCTGCGTGTCCAGTATTTGAAATCTGTTAGTTCATATTCATAAGATGCTTTTGATTTGCCACTATATTGGATAGTATTATATTTTTAAATAATTAATAGAACTAAAAATATATATATGAAGTTTCTTTTTGTTAATGTATCCAAATTGTGTTGCTGTTACAGGCATTAGTCAACAATCCCAAAATTGAAGTAGTAGATGGGAAATATGCCTTTAAGCCCAAGTACAATGTGAAAGATAAGAAATCCCTGCTCAGACTCTTAGATCAGCATGACCAGCGAGGATTAGGAGGAATTCTTTTAGAAGACATAGAAGAAGGACTGCCCAATTCCCAGAAAGCTGTCAAGGTAACCTCTCTTTTCTATGTCTTGATGTCTTGATTAGTAATGTCTTCTTGGTTTTAAAAATAGCAAAAATTTTAAAATTATTTTTAACCTATTCATCATATACACATAGGGTTATAGTGAGCCACTTAAAGATTTGAAATTTGTCTTGTGCTACAAAGCAGAAAAGGGGGTAGCCATCTTTGTTTAACTTTGTCAATTCCCAGTTGTTGTTGCATGACTGATTGTCCAGAATATTTCTGGAAAGTTTTCCTTAAAGGCGTTAGTGTTTTTCTTATAAAAGTAGAGTTTGTAAACAAGAGTTGCTTCCTCTTTTTTTTTTTTTTTTTTGAGGAGTCTCACTCTGTTGCTTAGGCTGGAGTGCAGTGGCACACTCATGTCCACCACAGCCTCAACCTGCTAGACTCAGGTGATCCTTCTGCCTCAACCTTCCAAGTAGCTGGAACTGCAAGCACACACCACTACGCCTGGCTAATGTTTTTGATTTATTGTAGAGATGAGGTTTTGCCAAGTTGCCCAGACTGGTCTCGAACCCCTGGACTCAGGCAATCCTCTTGCCTCTGCCTCCCAGAGTGCTGGGATTATAGGCACAAGCCACCGCACCCAGCTAAGAGCTACTTCTTACAGTACTAGTAAATGCTGCTTACCTGAGGAATTAGAGGTATTACAACACAAAAGCAGCCGGGAGAGGTGGCTCACGCCTGTAATCTCAGCACTTTCGAAGGCCGAGGTGAGAGGATTGCCTGAGCGCAGGAATTTGAGACCAGCCTGAGCAACTTGGCGAGACCTCGCCTCTACAATAAATAAAAAATTAGTTGGGTGTGGTGGTGTATGCCTGTAGTTCCAGCTACTTGGAAGGCTGAGGTGGAAGAATTGCCTGAGACCAGCTGGTTGAGGCTGTGGTGGCCGTGAGTGTGCCATTGCACTCCAACCTGGGGAACAGAGTGAGACTCTGACTCAAAAAAAAAGAAATAACCTTGCTGTTTTGAAGTCCTAAAAGGGCTATTGATAAAAATCTTCTGATACAGATTATATTTCCAGTTTAAATTTGAAACTCACAGGGAAAGACTGCTTGTTTTTATCCTCCACAGTTGCTAGTGATTGATGGTAACTTATAAGCAGGTTCATCTTTTTATTTTTTTTTGCTACCTGTGGAGTACAACTTGCCTCTTTCTCTCCTCTGCTTCTTGATAATTGAATAGTACACATGCTAGACCTTTTGGTATAGTACCACAAGTCCCTGAAGCATTGTTTATTTTTCAATTTTTTTTTTTATTAATCTGTCAAGTTCACTGACTTTTCTTCTTCACCTCCAAATTGTTGTTAAGCCCAGTTGGTGAATTTTTTAATTTTAGAGATTATACTTTACAGTTCTAGGCTTTCCTTTATATTTTTTCTTCTGGTTCCTCTGTTGAGATTTTTTTTTTTAATCCATTACAAGTAGATTTTCTCTTACACTCTTGAGTAGGATTTCTTTCTCTTTTTTTTTTTTTTTGGTTATTTTTTAAATTTTGAAATGTTTTTTATTTCAATAGTTTTGTGGGGTACAAATAGTTTTGGTCTGGGCTTTAAGTGTACCCACCACCCTCACCTATTCGCATTGTACCTGACAGGTGATTTTTTTTTTTTGTTCCTCCACCCCTTTTCCTCACTCTGAGTCTCCATTCTCTATGTCTTTGCATATCCTTAGTTTAGCTCCCACTTACAAGTGAGAACATGCGATATTTGGTTTTCTGTTCCTGAGTTCACTTAGGATGATTGCCAATTCCATTCAAGTGGCTGCAAAAGATATTATTTCATTATTTTTTGATAGTTGAATGGTATTCCGTGGTGTATATATACCACATTTTCATTATTCACTGATCAGTTGATGAACATTTAGGTTGATTCCATGTCTTTGCGATTGTGAATTGTGCTGTGAACATGCAGGTGCAGGTGTCTTTTTCATATAATGAACTCTGTTGCTTTGAATAGATGCCTAGTAGTGGGATTGCTGGATCAAATGGTAGATTTACTTTTAGTTGCTTCAGAAATCTCTATACTGCTTTTCATAGAGGTTATTCTAATTTACATTCCCACCAACAGTTTTTAAAGCATTCCTATAATCCCAGCACTTTGGAGGGCAGAGGCAAGAGAATTGCCTGAGCCCAGGGGTTCAATACCAGTCTGGGCAACTTGGTGAGACCTCGACTCTACAATAAATAAAAAAATTAACTAGGCATCATGGCGCACACCTGTGGTTCTAGCTACTTGGAAGGCTGATATGGAAGGATTCCTGAACTCAGCAGGTTGAGGCTGCGGTGGTTGTGAGCATGCCACTGTACTCCAGCCTGGGCAACAGTGACACTCTGACTCAAGATAAAAATAAAAATAATACATTCCCTTTTCTCTGCATCTGTGCCAGTTTTTTTTATATTTTAATAATGGCCATTTTGATTGGTGTAAGGTGGTATCTCATTGTGGTTTTAATTTGCCTTTCTGTGATGATGTTTGATATTGATCTTTTTTTTTTTTTTAATGTTTGTTAGCCATTTGTGTATCTTCTTTTGTTCATGTTATTTGCTTACTTTGTAGATTCTGGGTATTAGTCCCTTATCAGTTGTATAGTTTGCGAATATCTTCTCCCATTCTGTAGGTTGCCTATTTGCTCTGTTGATTATTTCTTTTTTTTTTTTTTTTTGAGTTGGAGTCTCACTCTGTCGCCCAGACTGAGTGGTAGGCATGTGCTACCACGCCTGGCTGACTTTTTTTGATTTATTGTAGAGATGAGGTCTCGCTGCCCAGGCGGGTCTCGAACCCGCGGGCTCAGGCAGTCCACTCACCTCAGCCTCCCAAAGGCACGGGATTACAGGCTGAGCCACCGAGCCCGGCTGATCTATTAATTTTAAGCAGATATATTGAACTTATTACTTTTTGGGGTTCTTTTTTGAAAATAAAAAAGCTTAATTGTGTTAAAATGTTAAAGTTTAACATATTAATTATTTTAAAGTGTACAATTTAGTAGTGTCAAGTGTATTCACATTGTGGTGCAAAAGATCTCCAGAACTTGTATATTTTGCAACACTGGAACATTATACCCATTAGACGACAACTGTTTTTTCTCCCTCTCCACAGTTTGGCAACTACCATTCTACTTGAGTTTGACTATTTTAGATATCTCATATAAGTGGAATCATCCAATGTTTGTCTTTTTGTGACTGGCTTATTTTACTTAGCATAATGTCCTCAAGGTTCATCCATGTTGGACATGTAACAGGATTTCCTTCCTTTTTAAAGGTGAATAATATTCTATTGTATGTGTATACCACATTTTTTATTCATTTATTCGTTGATGGACATCTGTGTTGCTTTCACTTCTTGGCTATTATGATTAATGCTACTGTGTACATGAGTGTGCAGATAATTCTCTAAGACTCCATTTCAGTTCTTTTGAATATATATTCAGAAGTAGGATTGCTAGATTATATGGTAGTTTTATTTTAATTTTTTGAGGAACTGTCAAACTGTTCTTCATAGTGGCTGTACCATTTCATAATCCCGTCAGCAGTGCACAAGAGTTCCAATTTCGCCATGTTTGTTAACATATGTTATTTTCTGTTTTTATTTTTTATTTCTTTAGTTGGAGTCTCACTCCGTCACCCAGGCTGGAGTGCAGTGGCATGCTCATGGACGCGCTCACAGCCACTCCAACGTCGACCTGCTGGGTTCCCACTGTCCTTCCACCTCAGCCTTCCAAGTAGCCAAAACTACAGGCACGCACTACCACGCCTGGCTAATTTTTATTTTTATTTTCATTTTTTATTTATTGTAGAGATGAGATCCCGCCAATTTGCTCGAACGGGTCTCAAACCCGCGGGCTCAAGCAATCCACTCACCTCGGCCTCCCAAAGTGCTGGGATTACAGGCTAAGCCACTGAGCCTGGCCCTGTTTTAATTTTTAATACTAACTCCTAATGGATGTGAAGTGATAGGTCATGGTGGTTTTGATTTGGATTTCTTTGTGAGACCTAGTCTCACTCTGTCACCCAGGCTGGAGTGCAGTGGCATGCTCACAGCTACTGCAACCTCGACCTGCTGGGCTCAGGTGATTCTTCCGTCTCAGCCTTCCAAGTAGCTGGAACCACAGGCATGTGTCACCATGCCTGGCTAATTTTTTTATTTAAGTCCTTTGCCCATTTTTGAGTCGTGTTATCTGTTTTAATGTTGTTGAGTTGTGGCAGTTCTTTAATATTTTGGATATTAATTCCTTATTAGATCTATGACTTGCAAATATTTTCTCCCATTCTGTAGGCTGCCTTTTTACTCTAGATTTGTCCTTTGATGCACCAATGTTTTTGAGTTTGATGTTGTTCCATTTGTCTATTTTTGATTTTGTTGCCTGTGCCTTTTGTGCTGTGTCTGAATCATAACTGCCAAACCTAATGCCATATAAGCTTCTCTCTTCTAGGAGTTTTATAGTTTTGGGTCTTACATTTAGGTCTTTAATCTGTTTGGAATTAATTTTTGTGTATGGTATAAGATAAGGGCCCAATTTTATTCTTTTCATGTGGATATCCAGTTTTCCCACATAATTTGTTGAAGAGATTGTCCTTTCCCCATTGAGTGGTCATGGTACCCATGTTGGAGATCATTTGACCATGTATATGAAAGGTTTTTTGGGAGGCTGTCTGTTCTTTTCCATTAATTGGTGTGTCTTTATGCCAGTACTGCAGTGTTTTGATTAATGTAGCTTTGTGATGTGTTTTGAAATCAGGAAGTGTGAGATCGCTAACTTCGTTCTTTTTGAAGATTGTTTTGGCTGTTTGGAGTCTCTTGCGATTCCATGGATTTTTGGATGGATTTTTCCATTTCTGCAAAGAATATCATTGGGTAGCATTGAATCTATAGATTGCTTTTGGTAGCATTGATAGCTTAACAATAATAAGTTTTCTAATCCATGAGCACAGAAGTCTCTCCATAGATTTGTGTCTTCTATAATTTTTTTCAGCGATGTCTTCAAGATTCTTTTCATTTGCTTTACATATGTACAGGTTGAGTATTCCTTTTCTGAAATGCTTGAGACCAGAAATGTTTTGGATTTGGGGATATTTGCATATACTGAAATCTGAAATTTTAAAATCCAAAATGCTCCAATAAGTATTTCCTTTAGGTGTCATGTTGGTGCTCAGAAAGTTCTGGATTTTGGATATCAGGTTTTGGGATTTTGGTTGCTCAACCTATTGTCATCATCATTTACCTCCTGGATCCAGTGGACTCTATTATTAAAATATTTAAAACCATTTCATGAATAATTTGCATAAGTAAGAATAATGGGATGGTGAAAATAACATTATTAGACATTTAAATAAGAATTTAACATGGCAAACCTTTGTATCAGGTAAATTTTGACAAACATCAAAAAGAAGAAGGAATTCTATCACATGTCCTTTTAGTAAGGTGAGATGGTAAAGATTCTTATCACAAACCAGGCTCGGTGGCTCAGCCTGTAATCCCGCGCCTTTGGGAGGCTGAGGTGAGTGAATTGCCTGAGCCCGCGGGTTCGAGACCCGCCTGGGCAGCGAGACCTCATCTCTACAATAAATCAAAAAATCAGCCGGGTGTGGTAGCACATGCCTGTAATTCCGCCTACTCGGGAGGCTGAGGCGGAAGGATCACCGGAGCCCAGCAGGTCGAGGCTGCGGTGGCCGGGAGCGGCCACTGCGCTCCAGTCTGGGCGACAGAATGAGACTCCAACGCAAAAAAAAAAAAAGATTCTTATCACAAAATATTATGTGAAGTTCTTCCTGTTGAATAACTAACTGGGTGAGAGTACCTTATTTTGTCCTTAGAAGTATCTTGTTCACTCATTGTTTCTTAAGGTTGAGATTATTCATTTATCTGTGGTATTGTCATCTAAGGCCTCATGGTTTGAGACCTTATTTCTCTGCTGAGTGTTACCAGGTAGCACTTTGTGTTGCTGCTGTCCAGCTTTATGCATTCATCTTTGGATTCATCTAATAGTAGTGAAATGTCTGTCAATTTTTTTTGTCTTTTTCTCAAGAATAGAAAATACAGAATTCTGAATTGTCAAGTGTGCTTAATTAAAGCTAAATAACAGCAAAAAGATGGCTCCAGTCTTTTCTAGCTTCTTGAAAAGATATAATCCCATACTTTCGGCAATGTGATAAGAAAATTGGAGGTTGGCTATTTCACTGTTGCATCACACTCCTAGGTGATTTAATCATTCTTCCATTTTCTTTTTATTTTAGCTTCTTAAAAGCACAATTGCCAATAGATTGGTAATGATGAATAAGTAGCAGTATATTTCAAGACAGAGCAAATCGTAGCAATCTTTTATTCTGTTTTTAAAGAAACAAATTTTCTTTTTGTTCTTTGGAAGACCTCTAAGAATCAAAGTCTTGAAATGTCGGTTTTTAAAAACAGAACTCCTCAGAAACTAAAATTGGGTCTGGTAGGCCCTGATGGTGGTACACTGAGGTTTGTTTTTTTGTTTTTAGTAGGAGTCTCACTCTGTTGCCCAGACTGGAGTGCAGTGGCACGCTTTTGACTACCACAACCTCAACCTGCTGGGCTGAGGGGATCCTTCTGCCTCAGCCTTCCAAGTAGCTGGAACCGCAGGCATGTGCCATCATGCCGGGCTAATATTTTGATTTATTATAGAGATGAGGTCTTGCTAAGTTGCCCAAGCTGGCCTTGAACCCCTGGACTCAGACAGTCCTCTTGCGTCTACCTCCCAAAGTGCTGGGATGACAAGTGTCAGCCACCATGCCCTGCTTACACTGAGTTTTTAAAGAAATTGGACTCCTTTGTTGTGCCAAAAAATTTTTCCTGGTGAAGTAATTTGGAGTTAACTGAAAAAATCTTTCTCTATCTTTAAGGCTTTGGGGGACCAGATACTATTTGTAAGTCGTCCTGATAAGAAGAAAATACTTTTCTTCAATGATAAGAGCTGCCAGTTTTCTGTAGATGAAGGTGAGCCTTTCTGTATAGATACTTCTTTTAGATTGTAAGTATATTATAATTTTAAGGTGATAAAATATAATATTTATAATACACTTGTAATTTAAATCTCACAGTATTACTTCTTTTAGCATTATCATCTCTTAGAACAGAGCTGATAGCCCTTATATCTAACAAATTGTTTCTTAGAATGCAATCTGAAATATGAGATTTGAAAGATTTTAGGTTAATTGTATTTGCAATCACAGTATGATTGTTCATGATTTCTTACGTTTATTGCTTAACTTTACCAGATGAGTTTATTTCTTTATTATTTTAAAAACTTTGTATGTTGATATGAAAGCTTGAAGCAGGATGGGAAAAATAAACTCTGTTGGTGATTGGCATTCTTTTTACCTTATGAATGTTTCAAATTTCAAATTGGGTAGGGAAGGAGATAATTTTTTCTTTCTGGAAACTGTACAGTCGAATGATAAGCTGTATGTAGCGTCTGCTACTAAATGTGTGCTAAGTATAGTTTGGATTTTAGTTTTGAATGTTTGGTCAATATTTGTCATGTAAAATAGTAAACAAGGGTTTAGTGATGATAAGTTTCTCATTCAAATAGAAGTTCTCATTTTAATAAATATGGTTTTTCACTATAAATTTGTGTACTTTTGAAGTTTTATACAATATCAAGAAAATACTTCAACATCAATTTAATTATAAAATTTCAAAATAATACAAACAGTAAAATATTCTAACTTTATAGAAGTAAGTGGAGTAAAATAGTAATATTAAACTCCAAATAGACTGTTGCATTGGCCTGTTTTGTGTAGTCATATTGGCTCTTCTTTGTGCCATTAAAGAGATTATTTTGAATGAGTAATTTTGTATAACAAATGCATTTATAAGTCTTGTCCCCTCAGTAGCCAATTAATGATTTGGATTATTATGATTTTGTAATTTGTACAGTAACCTTAAGTTTTCCTTGTATATATTATTTGGCTATAGTTGCTCAGGCTGTGGTGCTAATAGGTAGGACTTTAGTTTGGCTGAAGTTACTTAAAAGCCCCATGATTTATTTAGGAAATAAAATGTGTTTTTGTGAAAATCCTGATTGAGTACCTCATATGTAGTTAGTTCTCAATAAATCTTTGTTAATAAAAATTTACAGAATATTCCATTTCTTCAATGTTGCTGTTTCTAATAAGTATTTTTATATAAGCAAGCAAATACATAGTGAACTTCTGTACATTGTAGGGAACAAAGATTTGGGTACTGCTTAGCAATTTTTATCTTGCTTTTAGTCTCCTCTACTTGGAATTTCACTTTTAAAAAATTTTTAATTTATTTTTTATTTTTTTAATCAATATTTTTTATTTTGATATTGTGGGGTACAGTTAAGGGTTAGGTATACAAATATGTTTCGTTCAGGCACCCTTGTTGATAAGGGGTGTATCCCTGTCCCCAGAATTTCACTTTTATGATAATTTTTATAATAGTCAAATTAGTTTTTTGCTTTTAAAAACATTTAAGATGCCGGGCTCAGTGGCTCAGCCTGTAATCTTGTGCCTTTGGGAGGCTGAGGTGAGTGGATTGCCTGAGCCCGCAGGTTCAAGACCCGCCTGCGCAGTGAGACCTCATCTCTACAATAAAATAAAAAAACCAGCCGGGCATGGTAGCGCATGTCTGTAATTCCAGCTACTCAGAAGGCTGAGGCGGAAGGATCGCTGGAGACCGGCAGGCGAGGCTGCAGTGGCTGGTAACGGCCACTGCACTCCAGTCTGGGCAACCGAGTGAGACTCCAACTCAAAAAAAACAAAAACAGAAACATTTAAGATGAACTAAAAAAAACCCGAAAAAACCTACAAACTAAAAAAACCCTCCAAGAGATAATTAATTCTTTGTTCTTAGACATAGTAAACCCATTTTGAAAAATGTTTGCAATACTTAAAAACAGAACCTTATTACAAGTATTGCAAGTTCATATAGTAAGATCTTATAATAAAAAGCAGATGTGTTTTTCCTTTCTCTAGTTGCAGTTTCTTTTGTGGCAGCTACTTAACTAGTTTTATTTTGGATTCTTTAGGTTTATTTTTTCCATATTGCTAAATAATATGCTATTGTTTCTTGATTTGTTTCAACTTTAAAGATTGAATTATCCTAGTCATTTATATTTCCAACACCTCTCTCTTCTACCAATTTAGTTATACCACTGGTTGTAGTTTCTCCGTCATTTACCTTGATACCTTCAAGTAACAGCATATTTAAATGTTCTCAGAGGAAACTTTAGTATTAAGTCTGCTCTGCAGATGGCAGCATAGTGTAGCATATCTGTTCTGTAAGTAGATGTTTAAATTGAGGCAAGTGGTGGATCAGAAAGAGATTGTAGTAGATTTGTAATGGTTTATAGAGGCCCAAGTGTTTTTGTAATTCTCACACTGAGGTGTTTTTCTTTCCTTTTGTGCTCTTTCTGTGGATACCATCGTTTTAACTTTGTTCAATTTTTTTCTGTTTTTGCATCTTTTATCTGTATTTCTATTCTGTAATATTACATTCATTTTCTTTTTCTTCTCTTTTCTTTTCTTTCTTTTTTTGAGTTGGGGGTCTCACTATGTCGTTCAGACTGGAGTGTAGTGGCACAATCACAGCTCACTATATATAGCCTCGACCTTCTGGGCTTTAGGCAATCCTCCCATCTCAGTCTTTCAAGTAGCTGGGACTTCAGGGGCGCACCACCATGCCTGGCTAATTTTTTAAAAATTTTTTTGTGGAGACGAGATCTTGCTATGTTGCTCAGGCTATTCTCGAACTCCTGGGCTCAAGCAGTCCTCCTGACTTGGCCTCCCAAAGTGCTGGAATTATAGGCGTGATCCACTGTGCCCAGCCTCTGGATTCTTTATACTAATGCATTTAGGACTTCTGCCTCAGTGTGGTCAGTTTTCTTTTTTGTGTGCTTTGTCAGGTTTTGTTATGGGTATTGCACTGGATTAGCAGAAAAGTAGAATTTCTTGCTTTCCCCTCCTTTCTTATGAGGATATTAGATTCTTTGAAGCTTTGAAAGCAGACACCCATGATTATATTAGGCTTGTTGCTTTTTTGGCAACATTCTTAATGTCTTCCTGGTTATATCCTTCTTTAAGCTTTCTCTCTTGTGAATCAATTTTGATAATTTGTCTTTTCTTACGAAAGCATCCATTTAAAAATTTCAAATTTAATGTCATATGGTTTTGTAGAGTGTGGCCCTAGAACTTGTTTAATTTTCTGTTATTTTCTCTTTTTATTGTTAATTTTTGATATTTGGACTTTCCTTATTTCTTTGTTAACTGCAGGTTTATTTTACTTTTTGTATAACCTACTGATGCACATACCTTTTAAAGAAATCAGCGTAGGCCGGGCGTGGTAGCTCAGCCTGTAATCTCAGCTCTTTGGGAGGCTGAGGCAAGAGGATTGCCTGAGCCCCACAGGTTTGAGACCAGCCCGGGCAACTTGGTGAGGCCATGTCTCTACAATAAATCACAAAAACTAGCCAGACATGGTGGCATGCGTCTGTAGTTCCAGCTACTTGGAAGGCTGAGGCGGAAGGATTGCCTAAGTCCAGCAGGTGGAGGCTGCGGTGGCCGTGAGTGTGCCGCTGCACTCCAGCCTGGGCAACAAGAGTGAGACTCCAATTCCAAAAAAAAAAGAAGCCACAGCATGATACCCTAAGTGTAACATGAAAGATAAATAAAAATTGATTTATATTTTAATTAAGTAATTTTGAGTCAGAGCTCACTCTGTCGTTCAGACTGGAGTGCAGTGGCACACTCACGGCCACCACGGTTTCGACCTTCTAGGCTCACCGATCCTTCTGCCTCAGCCTTCCAAGTGATTGGAACCACAGGTGTGCGCCACCACCCTTGGCTAATTTTTTTTTTTTTTTTGAGTCATAGTCTCACTGTGTTGTCCAGGTTGGAGGGCAGTGGCATGCTCATGGCTACCACAGCCTCAACCTGATGGACTTCCGCCTCAGCCTTTCAAGTAGCTTGAACTATAGGCACGTGCCACCACACCCGGCTAATTTTTGTTGATTTATTGTAGAGATGAGGTCTTGCCAAGTTGCCCAGGCTGGTCTTGAACCTGTGGGCTCATGCAATCCTCTCACCTCAGCCTTCCAAAATGCTGGGATTATAGGTGTGAGCCACGGTGCGTGGCCTTAATTTTTGTCTGTTTTATTTTAGAGACAAGGTCTTGCCATGTTGCTAGGCTGGTCTCAAACCCATGGGCTCAGACAATTTTCTCACCTCTGTGTTGGAATTACAGGCTGAGTCACCATGCCTGGCTGACTTATTTTCTTTTTTTAATTTTAATTTTAATTTTTTTGTGTTGGAGTCTCACTCTGTCACCCAGACTGGAGTGTGGTAGCATACTCCTGACCACCGCAGCCTCGATCTGCTGGGCTCTGGCGATCCTTCTGCCTCAGCCTTCCAAGTAGCCGGAACTACAAGTGCACGCTATCACACCCAGCTAATTTTTGATTTATTATAGAGAGGAGGTCTCGCCAAGTTGCCTGGGTGGGTCTTGAACCTGTGGGCTCAGGCAGTCCACTCGCCTTGGCCTCTCAAAGTGCTGGGATTATAGGCTGAGCCACCGAGCCTGACTATATATTAATAATGTATTTGAAGGCCGGGCGCGGTGGCTCAGCCTGTAATCCCAGCACTTTGGGAGGCCAAGGCGAGAGGATTGCCTGAGCCCAGGGGTTTGAGACCATCCTGGGCAACATTGTGAGACTTTGTCTCTACTCTAAATCACAAAAACTAGCTGGGCGTGGTAGTGTGCATCTGTAGTTCCAGCTACTTAGAAGGCTGAGGTGGAAGGATTGCTGGAACCCAACAGGTCAAGGCTGCAGTTGGCTGGTGAATGTGTCACTGCACTCCAGTCTGGGTGACAGAGTGAGACTGGATGACAGAGTGAGAATCTCGGTGACAGAGTCAGCCTGGGTGACAGTGGGAATCCAACTAAAAAAAACTGTATTTCACTATTTTAAAATGTTCAGACAGTTTTGCTGGAATGTTAATGGAATATAAATGAAACAGCTGTTTACCTGTCTATATCGAGTCATTATGGATATGATAACTGCAAATGACTAATATAGATATGATTTATCGGCAACTTATATTCTGTAAGTGGTGTTTTCCATAAGTGGTAAAAAATTATTGGTAAAGTTCTGAAAAATACAACATGCCTTTTGTCCTGTGATTTATAAAGGTAAATAATAATATATTATATATATAACATACATTGTATGTGCCTAGAAAGTCAAGTGTATATTAAAACAGTACCAAAAGTACTGTGTGTGTGTGTGTGTGTGTGTGTGTGTGTGTCAGTGTCAATTGGGGTGTAGGCTCAGCTTATTATTATAAACTGGTTATTTTTCTTTGATCTGAATACTTCCTAAGAAAAATGGGAGGTGGCAGGCAGGGTTTTCATCCTTGGCAGTATTGACATTTGGGGCTGAAAAATGTTTTGGTGTGGGAGTGTTTTTTTTTAACCTACCTGGCTTTAGATGCCAGTAACACAGCTTCCCCACAGTGTGAAAACCAAAATTATCTCCAGACATTGTCAGATGTCCCTTTGGGGAGGTGGGGAGGCATAATTGCCCTGATTGAGAACTAGATTAAAGGTAGTTTATTTTTACAAAATAGAGAAAATTTGAGATATGTTTTTCAGACATCTTTTTATGTTTTTCAGCACTCAGTGAATAAGATTTCTGTCCTCATTTTTTCCTTTGACCCTATATGCTGGAGAGGAGCATGACATGGGGCTACATAGTACCTACAGCATGTTGTATGTTATAATTTTGGTGTTGATACAGTGCTGTGGAGACACTGGAGGGAACAGTCACATATGGGAACCTCAGATGTAAAACCAGTCATTTATTTCAAAGTGTCAGTATTACATAAATCGTTAATTAGGAAAAAAGCTTTTGCCTAATGATATAAAGGATATGTATTTCCAGGAAAGGCCTGATAAAAATTGACAAATATTTTATCATCTGTCCCCCTCCTTTTCTCATTCCTGTTTCCTCTTCAGAATGCTTTCTCTCTATTTTGATTCGTATTGATGAAGATTTTTGTTTCAGCCCACTAGGTGGCAGGCTTAGCCATAGAGAGGAAATCTTGAGTGAGCACGCGTTCGGGCATACTGAAGATTCACCCTTGGTTCTTGCTGTAATAGAACATGTTCTAAAATGAGAAATAGCTCAAGTAAAGAGAGAGCTTATTGCATAGAAATTATTAAAATGTAGTAAAGACATGAACACAAAGAAGTTGGAGCTAGGCTTGGATCTTACTTCATTTCCTTAAATCATGATCTTACTTGTTTGGAGGTGGTGTAAATACAGTGGTTATGAGGACAGTCCAAGGAGTCACACTGCAGGTTTTATTTGAGCTCTGCCTCTCACTAGCCTAGGCAAAACACTTAGCCTTTCTCTGTCTGATAGTCCGCATTTGCAAAATGGAAATAATAATTTATTTCTCTCATTGTCTTTGAGGATTAGGTGAGTTAATAAATAAACATGCTTACAGGCTGGGCGCCGTGGCTCACACCTGTAATCCCAGCATTTTGGGAGGTGGAGGTGAGAGGATGGCCTGACTCCAGGAGTTTGAGACCAGCCTGGGCAACTTGGCGAGACCTTGTCTCTACAATAAATCAAAAAATTAGCTGAGCATGGTGGCATGCTCGTTTAGTTTCAGCTACTTGAAAGGCTGGGGTAGAAGGATCGCCTGAGCCCAGCAGGTCAAGACTGCAGTGGCCTTGAGCGTGCCACTGCACTCCAGCCTGGGCAACAGAGTGAGACTCCAACTCAAAAAGAAAAAGTGCTTAGAACTTGGAACAGAATCTGGCATATAGTAAAACACAGTAATGTGAAGTAGTAGTGTTAGAAATATAAAACAGTACCCACAATCCTAGTTGTTTTAATCCTACTTATCTGGTTACTTATTTACTTACTGTCTGGTCATTGACTCAGTGGTTTTATAGTTTTTTATTTGGTTATGCAGATAGCAAAGAAGTAGAGCCAATTTAAGAGTCTGAGGCCACTTTTTTGCACTGATCTTTGGCAGTTGCATGATGGTTTTTGGTGTTCCTGACGAGAATTCTGATGACAGCTTGACTTTTCCATTGCTGGTAACTTGTTCTTCTTGACTGGAAGCTCAAACAACTTCACCTTTATCCTTAGAAATCAGGACTTTTCTGGTAGCTACCCATTTTGAGTTCCTAGGGTTCTGATGCTGTTTTAGGTCATTATTTTTTAATGGCTATGTGGTATTTCATTTTGTTGATACACTTTAAGATATTTCTTCTGGCCCTCCATAGATAGAAAGTTCATTTGTTTTTTGCGATGTGCTGTTATAAATAATACTATGCACATTTTCTGGAAGTCAGATTGCTTGGTATAAAAGATAGATATTTTAAAGTTTTTTCAATCCCTTGCCAAATGTCCAGTGTAAAATTTGGACTAATTTACACCTTTGTGGCAGTATATGAGGAAATAGTTATTTCTTCATATTCCCTCTCAAGTACTGAGTGTTTCTGGTTAACTTTGCCAAAACCTCATAGAAAATAACGATTATCTTGTTTTTAATTTGTAGTTTCTTACACTGGTTTTGTGTGTGTGTTGGGGTCTCACTCTGTCACCCAGGCTGGAGTGCAGTGGCACATTAGGCTACTGCAGCCTCGACCTGCTGGGCTTCGGCGTTCCTTCCGCCTCAGCCTTCCAAGTAGCTGGAACTACAGGCATGCGCTACCATGCCCAGCTAATTTTTTATTTTATTTTATTGTAGAGACAGGTCTCGTCAAGTTGCCTGGGTGAGTCTCAAACCCACGGGCTCAGGCAATCCACTCGCCTCGGCCTCCCAGAGTGCTGGAATTACAGGCTGAGCCACCGAGCCTGGCCTGCTTTTATAAAATTACCAAAAAAAGCAAGTTTTTTCTCTTTGTACCTATATCAACTGAGCATTTTCTGTCCCCACATATGTTAAAAAGTAATTAAACTTGGGATCCTGTGGTCCTGCGTTCCAGGGTTCAGCTTAAGTTATTTATGCAGCTGTAATACATTTATATAGTAGATGCCATATATTTAGATACTGCAAGAGCATTGAGCTAAGGAAAGGCAGATTAAACAGTAATGGCTTGTTGAAGAAAAAAAGATATTGAAGAATTTTTATTCAGGATTTTTCTCTGAAAATAACTCAAATGACTTCTTTTGGCAAAAGGAAATAGTTATGTTTTTAAAAATGTACTTTCAGCCGTTTGTGGTGGCTCAATGCCTGTAATCCGAGCACTCTGGGAGGCAGAGGCGAAAGGGCTATCTGAACCCAGGGGTTTGAGACCAGTCTGGGCAACTTGGCGAGACCCCATCTCTACAACCAGAACTCCTGGGCTCAAGTGATCCTCCCACCTCAGCCTCCTGAGTAGTTGGGACTACAGACACATACCACACCTGGCTAGTTTCTTATTTTTTGGTAGAGACAAGGTCTTGCTGTGATGCCCAGGCTCGTCTGGAACTCCTGGCCTCAAGCGGTCACCTTGCTTCGGCCCACAAAATGCTGGAATTACAAAGTATGAGCCACTGCACCAGCCTCAGCTAAATTTTTAAATTCTAAAGGCTTAACATGGATCAGCAAGAAAAGAGAGATCTCCTAGGGGGCTGCAGATACAGGGGAATCTGCATCTGCTCACAGGCTCTTGTCTAAGACTTCACTGGATGCTTACACAAAAGATTGAGGCTAGGGTTAGGGTCCTGAGAATGTGTCCCTCGTTCTCTCTGGGCCAGGGGAACAGTAGACCCTTCAGGAAAGATATGAAGCCCTGTCTGAATCATTCTTCCCTTCTCCCTTATGAGACAAAAGCCTTAAACTGTGGGAAGGAAACAGAAAGAAAACTTTCTGTCCTTGGGGAGGGATGGGAATATGTGCTGATCCCAGTACGTTAGCAGAGTAGAAGGGGAAGGAGCACTGAGAAGGCCACACCCTGGACACCAAAGAACACAGTGCTTGCCTAGCACTGAGGCTTAAACAGAATGTGAGAATCCTTCCACCTCCATATGAGGCTAACAACTGAAACAGGTAACAGTGGAGTTCTCTATGAGCGTTACAAGAGCCTGGAGGTGGGCCAGCTGAGATGCAGCATAACAGGAAGACCAAAAACTGAAAGTTGAACAGACACTGAGGAAAATCCTCTGGCAAACCAGCCTCTACCCTGAGCACAAGGCATGGCTAGAGGAGTTTGAAGCTGGTGCTGCATTGTGGGTAACCACAGCAGCAACAAATCCCAAACTAAGTTTATGTCTAACAGTGAATTGAGTCAAGCTCCAGACACTAAAGATCTGGGAGAAGAAAGGGTTGCCTATTTCCAGGCATAAAACTTTTGGGGAAGGCATGCCCTGTATCTCCATCTCAGCTGTTGTACAGAGGATATCCTGCTTTCAGAGAAATATTTGAGGCATAAAAAGAAGCAAGGAAAAACAGCACAATATTGAGACAGGGCATTTGTAGAGCCAAATTCTTAGGACACAGACATCGGAACTATCAGATATGGAATTTAAAATAACTCTGATTAATATGTTAATGTTTCTAGTAGAAAAGGCAGGCAATATGCATGATCAGGTAGGATATTTTAACAGAGGGGTAGACACTATAAGAAAATCAGATGAAAATCCTAGAAATGAAAAGCACAGTATTAGAGATGAAAAATTGCTTCGGCAAACTCATCAGTAAACTTGTGTAGCCAAGAAAAACATCTGTGAACTTGAATACACGTGTTCCAAACAGAAAAAAGCATTCATGCACTGTGGTACAATCTCATTTGGTCTGAATGTGTAAAGTATCAGAAGGAGAAAAGAATGGGGCAGAATAAATATTGGAAGAAATAATGGCCAATAATTTTTCAAAATTAATGTTAGACACCAGACTAAACATCTGAGAAACTCTGAGAACGTGAGGTAGGATGATCCCAAGGTCCAAACAAATGACAGACACATACACAGGCACATCATACTCAACCTGCTGAAAACTAAAGGTGAAGTGAAAATATTGAAGGCAGTCAGAGGAAAAGGACTCATTCTAGAGGAGCAAAGAATTTAGGCAGACTAGGACCTATGCAAACCAAAAGATAATGCAGTGACATCTTTAAAGGGCCCAAAGAGAAAAACCTTTCAACCCAGAGTTTTGTAACCAGCAAAAACAGCCTTTTAAAACTGAAGGAGAGGCCGGGCTTGATGGCTCAGCCTATAGTCCCAGCACTTTGGGATGCCGAGGCAAGTGGATTGCCAGAGTCCACGGGTTCGAGACCCGCTTGAGCAACTTGGCGAGACCTCATCTCTACAATAAATCAAAAATTAGCTGGGTGTGGTAGCATGCGCCTGTAGTTCTGGCTACTTGGAAGGCTGAGACGGAAGGATCGCCAGACCCCAGCGGGTCGAGGCTGCAGTGGCTGGGAGCATGCCACTGCACTCAAGTCTGGGAGACAGAGTGAGGCTCCAACTCAAAAATAAAAATAAAAATGAAGTAGAAATGTCTCTCAGTGAAATAAGCTAAGAGAATTCATTGCCATTAGAACCACACTACCAGAAATATGAAAGCATGTTGTTCAGGCAGAAGGGATATGACAGTAGACCTTTGGATCTGTGTAGGTAAGTGAAGTGTGCTGGAGATAGGATAAGTGATAGTAGATATAAAATTGTGTCTCTGTATTTAAAATATTTTTGGTTTTTGTAGTTTCATTTGCTCTGAAGGATGACTATAAAGTAAAAAATATTAGCAATGTATTTAGAAGATATATAAAGCTAAAATGTATGGCAACAGATGAACTCAGAGGCCAGAGGGATGACTAGTTGGGAGTATACTGTTACAGCATCTTTACACTGCATGTGAAATGGTATCATTTATTTGAAGCTAGACTCTGATTAATCAGATATATGTTGTAAACCCTGGGTCAACTACTAAAAACAATTTTTTGAAAAATAAGTATAAATAATCTCTAATCCTACATGGAGGTAAAATAGAGCCATAAAAATATATTCAGTTAATCCAAATGAACCCAGAAATAGAAGGAAAAAAAAAAACAAGGAGTAGATGGAACAAGCAGAAACTATAAGCAAGATCACTTTTATTCTAACCATATTAATAACTATGCTAAATGTAAATGACCTAAACCCACTAGTTAAGAAAGATTTTCAGGTTGGATACAAAAGCAAGGCTCTAGTATGTGCTGTCAATAAGCAACTTACTTTAAATATAAGGGTGTTATCATACTCAGTGATCTATCACAGAAACAAGAACTGAGTACCACATGTTCTCACTAATAAGCAGACCCTGAACATTTACCATGATACTATAAGAAAGGGTTTAGCCAACCCCATTATAAAATGGGCAAAAGACATGAACAGACACTTCACAAAAGAAGACATTCGAGCAGCCAACAAACACATGAAGAAATGCTCAACCTCACTAATCATCAGGGAGATGCAAATCAAAACCACACTGAGATACCACCTAACTCCAGTCAGAATGGCAATTATCAACAACTCAAAAAATAGCAGCTGCTGGAGAGGGTGTGGTGAAAAGGGAACACTTCTACACTGTTGGTGGGAGTGTAAACTAGTGCAACCTCTGTGGAAAGCAGTGTGGCGATTCCTAAAAGCTCTAAAAATTGACCTTCCATATGACCCTGCAATCCCCCTACTGGGAATATACCCTGAAGAACACAAATCACTCTATAAAAAAGATACCTGCACACGTATGTTTATCGCAGCATTGTTCACAATAGCAAGAACCTGGAAACAACCATGCTGCCCATCAAAAGAGGACTGGATTAAAAAAATGTGGTACATATACACGATGGAATACTACGCAGCCATAAAAAAGG
>NW_007248687.1:198503-210402 GCF_000164805.1 Carlito syrichta
AAAAAAAAAAAAAAAAAGAAAGGGTTTAGCAGGAGTGGGATACTGCTGGGGTGGGGCTGGGGAGTGGTGTGAGGACACACCACCAATAAGGGTACCTGATCTTAAACCAGGCAAAATGCGGACCAAAGGGAGGCCCAGACTGCACCTGTACAATCCCCACTTGTATACCTAATCCTGAATTATACCCCACATCTTTAAAATAAAAAAATAAAGACATGTGTTAAAAGTAAAAGGATGAGCCGGGCTTGGTGGTTCAGCCTGTAATCCCGCACCTTTGGGAGGCTGAGGTGAGTGGATTGCCTGAGCCCACAGGTTCAAGACCTGCCTGGCCAACTTGGCGAGACCTCATCTCTACAATAAATCAAAAAATTAGCCGTGTGTGGTAGCACGTGCCTGTAGTTCTGGCTACTCGGAAGGCTGAGGCAGAAGGATCGCCGGAACCCAGCAGGTCGAGTCTGCAGTAGCCGGGAGTGGCCACTGCACTCCAGCCTGGGTGACAAGAGTGAGACTCCAACTCAAAAAAATTAAAAAAAATTAAAAAATTAAAAAAGTAAAAGGATGTAAAATTATAAAATATCATGCAAACGTGAATCAGAGGAAAGCTAGGCTGGCTATATTAATTATCAGGCAAAGTAGACTTCAGAGCAAAGAAAATTGCCAAGGATCAAGAAGGATATTATATAATGATGAAGAGATCAGTTCTCCGAGGGTACCTAACAATCCAAAATGTGTATATATGTAACAATAGACCTTCAAAATACATGAGTTAAAAATGGATAAAACCAGGAGGAGAAATGGGCAAATCCACAATAAAGACAGGGGTCTAGGATACTCCTCTCTCAGTAATTAACTGAACAAGTAGATGTAAAATTAGTAGGAATATAGAAGTCCTAAACAAAATAGTATTAGCCAATTTGAGCTAATTGACATTTATGGAACAACAATAGTAGAATACATGTATTTTTCAGTGCATGTGGAATATTCACTAAGATAGATGGTATTCTAGCTCCCAGAGAAAGCTTTTTTTAGGTGGGGGGAGGGATATATAAGACGAGTAAGGTGAATTTGGGACAAATGAGAGGTGAAGTAAAAGTAAACTACTGTCAAGGGATAATCTGAGCCAGAACAACTCAGAGTAAATGTGAAGAGAATGCAGTAAGATTGCATGTGAATACAGGCGATGTTAACTGGGAAAGAAAGGAGAAAAAAGGAAGCACAGGGAAAAATTTGAATCAAGATTTGCAAGCCATCTCAAGCCATCAAAAAACTTCATTCTACTGTAGGGGAAACTGGAAACTAGCTTCCCCCCTACAGTAGTGTTTCGTGTTAGGAACTGAAGCACTGACTCCAGCTAACCATATAAATGACAAGAGAAGAGATAGAAGTCTGTCATGATCCTAGGGTTATATGTCAGCAGCCTCCAGTGAGCTAGGACATGAACTGTCCAAAGGTCTTTTCTAGAAACCCCACTAACGACCCTTGATAGACCATCAAGGCAAAAAATCAACAAAGAGATCTGGGACCTTAACGTGACACTTGACCAAATGGACTTAATAGATACCTACAGAACACTCCACCCAACAACCATGGAATATACATCATCACCGCATGGAATGTACTCCAAGATTGACCACATCCTTGGCCATAAATCAAGCATAAACAAATTTCATAATACTGCCATGCACCTTCTCAGACCACAGTGGAGTAAAAATAAATACCAACACCAACAAAGTTCCCCTAAAACCCACAAAGACAAGGACACTAAACAGCATGATGCTGAACAACTCCTGGGTCAACACGGAAATCAAAACAGAAATTAAAAGATTCCTGGAAACAAATGAAAATGAAGAAACATCTTAAAGTTTCTGGGATGCCATGAAAGAAGTACTAAGAGGGGAATTCATATCTCTATGAACATGCATAAAGAAAATGGAAAGATCACAAGTTAATAACCTAACAAATCACCTAAGGGAGCTGGAAAAACAAGACCATCAAAACCTAACTTGAGCAGAAGAATTCACATCGCCAAATTAAAAGCCCAAATACAGAACATAGAAGGCAAAAATAGAGAATGAATATACACAAATTTAACCCATTAAATATTAGGTGAAGAGACACATTTAAGTCCCCAAAAGCAAACTATCAAGTACCTACTAAATAACTTTTTTTTTTTTTTTAGTAGGAGTCTCACTCTGCCCAGGCTAGAGTGCAATGGCACTCTCACAACCTCCACACTCTATCTGCTGGGCTCAGATGATCCTTCTGCCTCAGCGTGTGTCACTGCACCCAGCTAATTTTCCTACCATGTAACTTTTTGTTGAAAGTATCTTGCATTAATGATAGATGTCTTCTGGGTTTTGCCACATGTTTTAATGTTAAAGGTTAAATTATTTTTTACATGCAAGTAGTGTGAATAGTTTTCCCCACATGGGAACACTAATTATAAAAAGATGACATCCCACATGGGTTGTCTTTTTTAATTGAAAAGCTAACAAACTGTCCAATTACATTTCTCCACAAAAACCACAAACTGGGTAGTTTCTGAGTCTCTAGGCAATATATTCAAAGCTAAGAGGATTTAAAATAAATTTTTAAAAAGTCCTCGATGCAATTAGACAGCAGCCCTGCTCCATATAGTCTCATCAACAGTAGTGGTACCCCTTGATTCTAGGAGGCTGGAAGGCATCCTCAAAACCCCTCAGATCATATACTTCAAGTAGCCTTTTTCTAGTTTCTAACTCATGAATAAAGATAATATTTTACTAATTTGTTTTGCAAGTTGCAACACAAGCTTTAATTGCATTTGAAAGAATGGTCTGTTTGGGTTCTGCATCTGTGGATTCTACCAACTGCAGACTGAAAAAAATTGCATCTTTGCTGAACGTATATAGACATTTTTTCTTGTCATTTCCTAAATACAGTATAACAACCGTTTACTTAGCATTTAAATTGTTTTAGGTGTTATAAGTGGAGATGATTTAACATAATTCAGGAGGGCGCGGTGGCTCAAACCTATAATCCCAGCACTTTGGGAAGCTGAGACGAGAGGACTGTCTGAGCCTGCAGGTGCGAGACCAGCCTGGGCAACATGGTGAGACCTCATCTCTATGATAAATAAAAAAAATAGCTGTGTGTGGTAACGTGCACCTGTAGTTCCAGCTACTTGGAAGACTGAGGTGGAAGGATCACCTGAGCCCAGCAGGTCACGGCTGCGGTGACTGGGAGCATACCACTGCACTCCAGCTTGGGCAACAAAGTGAGACTCCAACTTAAAAATATCCAGGAGGATGTGCATAGGTTATATGCAAATGCTATGCCATTTTATATCAGAGACTTGAGCATCTGTGGATTTTGGTATCCACAGGGGTCCTGGAACCAACTCCCCATAATACTAAGGGACAACTGTATACAAAAAATGTACTTGGACCATACAGAATTAGACTAGAAATCAGTCACAGTTATATTTGGAAACTCTCCATTTGGAAATTAAAGACCTTTAAATAACCTGTGGTTCAAGGAGGAAATCACAAGGAAGTAAGTAAAAAAAAGTGTTGAATTAAATGAAGGTGAAAGCACGATGCATCAAAATTCATGGGATGCAGCTGTAGTGTTCAGAGGGAAATGTAGAGCATTAATAGTAACAAAAGAATATTATATTGTATGAATAGACCACATTTACCTGTTCATCAGTTGATGTACTTCGAGGTTTTTGCACTGTTTGGTTATTATGAGTAATGCTGCTATGGACATTCCTGTACAAGTTTTTGTGGACATGTGTTTTCATTTCTCTTAGGTATATACCTAGAAGTGAAATTGCTACATAACACAGTAATTCTACGGTTATCTTTTTGAGGAATTGTCATTCTGTTTTGCAAAGCAGCTGCATTATTTTAAGTTCTCATCAGCAACTGAGGAGGGTTCTGATTCTCCCACACTTTGCCAACACTTTGATTTTAGCCATCCTAGTGGATGGGAAATATTATTGTGGTTTTGATTTGCATTCCTCAATGGCTAATGATGTTGAACATCTTTTTCATGTGCTTATTGGCTGTTTGTATATTTACTTTGGCAAAATGTTTATTCAGATCATTTGTCTATTAAAAAATTAGTTTGTCTTTTATTACAGAGTTAAGGGTTCTTTTCTCTGGATACAAGTCCACTGTAAGATACATAGTTTACAGATATTTTCTTTCATTCTGTGAGTTGTCTTTTCACTTTCTTGGTAATGTTTTATGAGGTATAAAGGTTTTTAATTTTTTTGTAGAGATGAGGTCTTGCTGTGTTGCCTGGGCTGGTTTTGAACTCCTGGGCTCAAGCAATCCTCCTGCCTCAGCCTCCCAAAGTACTTGGACTACAGGTGTGAGCCACTGCACTTGACCAAAAGTTTTTAAGTTTGATGAAGTCTAGTTTACCTTTTTTTCTTTAGTTGCTTTTGTTTTTGGTGTCATATCTGAGAAACCATTGCTTAATCCAAGGTCATAAAGATTTACTTTCATTTTTTCTTTTATGAGTTACAGTTTTGGTGTTACATTTTGGTCTTTGATCATTTTGAGTTAATTTTTGCATATGGGGTGAGGTATCGGTCTAACGTCATTCTTTTGAAAGTTAAGTAATGGGTATATATTTCTACATAGTAATATAAGTATCTGACCCAGCCTTCCCACTGTTAGGTATTTACCCAGGCTTTCTCAAATTTCATGCATGTTTATATCAGCTTTCTTCATAACCACAAAACACTGTAAACAACTCAAATGTTCTTTAACTGTCCCTACACTTCCCTTGAACTGTGGCATATCCTTACAATGAAATAAAACTTAACAATAAAAAGGAACCTAGGTGCTGACCTTCCTACAACATGTATGAATCTCAGATGCATCCTGCTTAGTGAAAGAAGTCAGATGCAAAAGGTACATATTGTGTGATTTTACTTATATAAGATATTCTTGGAAAATAAAAATACAGGAATAAGGCAGTAGTTGCCAGGGGCTGGGGGTGGAGAGAAGGAATGACTATAGAGAACATGGGGCAATTTGGGGGTCATGGATTTGTTCTGTATCATTGTTGTGGTGGTCTTAGCATGACTGTTCGTCAAAAACTTTAGGAGCTGTACACCAAAGAGTGCAGAATTTACTTTTTGAAATTATGCCTTCATAAAATAAAATGAAAATTTAAAAGTAATTATTTTTTTTTTAAATGGTGTTCTGCCATCGTTAAAGAAGTTTTCAAAGTAAGAGTTACCCGGGGGTTTCTCCCCTCTACCTTTTGCTTTGATGTCTGCTGTTTCTCCTGAGTAAAAGGCACCATTGCTTAGTGTTGATTTTAGCAGGCTCACTGAGAACAGCAAAGGCTGGTGAGTTCCTCTTCTCCTATTCAGCCACAGTTAGCTCTGGGCACAATTCAGCCCAGACCCCCTGTCCCCCACCACAGGGATTTGGGCTCTTTATAGGAGATATGCAGGTAACATGTAATACCATGGTAGTGACAGAATTCTCAGCAAATACTTGAAATGTTCAGAGTGAAATGTCAGTTGTTGTTATAATCCGATCTACTTCAGCTATACTTCTTTCTTTTTTTTTTTTTTGAGTTGGAGTCTCACTCTGTCGCCCAGACTGGAGTGCAGTGGCCGCTCCCGGCCACCACAGCCTCGACCTGCTGGGCTCCGGCGATCCTTCCGCCTCAGCCTTCCAAGAGTAGCTGGAACTACAGGCATGCGCTACCATGCCCTGCTGATTTTTTTGATTTATTGTAGAGATGAGGTCTCGCTGCCCAGGTCAGCTATACTTCTTACAGATGAAAAATCTCAAGCAGTGCGTATTAGTTTCCTATGGCTGCTATAACAAATTACCAACAAATTTGGTGGCTTAAAACAACATAAATTTATTATCTTATTGTTCTGGAAATCAGGTCTGAAATGAGTCAAGGCTGCATTCTTTCTGGAGACTTTTGGTGATAATTCGTTTCCTGTTTTTTTTCAGCTTCTAGAGGCTACCCTAACTTCGTGGCTTCTGTCCCTGCATCACTCTGGCCTCCACTTCTACCTTCATGTCTTCAACTCTCTCTTCTGCCTCTCTCTTTTCTTATAGAGACACTTGTGATTACTTGGTTCACTCAAAGAATCTAGCATAATCTCTCTGTCTGAAGATTTTTTGTTTGTTTAACCAACATTTCCCCATTCCTCCCAGCTCCTGGCTTTTGGTAACCACTATTCTACTCTCTGTTTCTGTGAGTACTGATTGTTTTAGATTCCACTACAAGTGAAAACATGCAGTTTTTGTCATTCTGTACCTGGCTTATTTTACTCAGTGTCCTCCAGGTTTATCAATGTTGCAAATGACAGACTTTGTTTTTTTAAGCCTGAATAGTATTCTTTTGTGTATATATACACATTTTCTTTATTCATTTTTTCTTTATTCATCTATTGAGGGATAGTTAGGTTGACTCCATTTCTTGATTAATGTAAATAATACTGCAGTGAACATGGAAGTTCAGATATCTCTTCCACATACTGATTTCAAGTCCCTAGACTATATACCCAGAAGTTAGATTGCTAGTCATACGGTAATTCAATTTTTAGTTTTCTGTGAAAAACTATGGAGTAATGTCCATAGTTTTTTTTTATAATGGTTGTGTCGGTTTACATTTCCACTGACAGTGTACAAGGGTTCTTTTTTCTCCGCATCCTCACTGATGTTTGTTATCTTTTGTCTTTTTGATAATAACTGCTCTATCAGGTATGAGATTGATATCTCATTGTGGTTTTGATTTGCATTTCCCTAATGATTAGTGATGTTGAGCTTTTTACCGTATATGTGTTAGTCATTTGTCTTCTTTTGAGAAATGTCTGTTCAGGCCCTTTGCCCATTTTTGTCTTTTTGGCAGTGAACCATGTTGTATTATCTTTTTTTTTTTTTGAGTTGGAGTCTCACTCTGTCGCCCAGACTGGAGTGCAGTGGCCGCTCCCGGCCACCGCAGCCTCGACCTGCTGGGCTCCGGCGATCCTTCCGCCTCAGCCTTCCAAGTAGCCGGAATTACAGGCATGCGCTACCACGCCCGGCTGATTTTTGATTTATTGTAGAGATGAGGTCTTGCTGCCCAGGCGGGTCTTGAACCTGCGGGCTCAGACAGTCCACTCACCTCAGCCTCCCAAAGGCGCGGGATTACAGGCTGAGCCACCGAGCCTGGCTGTATTATCTTTAATTAGGTAAAAATCTTTCTAACATTTCACCCACTACTCTGTTTGGCTGCCAGTCTGTTGTCTCTCTCTTTAGCAATGGTGAGGCGGAAACCTTTTCTTCAGGGAAGAGAAATCCACAATTCGTTGCCTTCGCCACTAACAAAAATGTTGGAGAGCCAGGTGGCAAAGCTGTTGCCGTCTTTTATATGAACCACATGAAAAGACCCAGAATGTCTTTCTCTGTTGGTGATCACACTGGTTTTTCCTAGGTTAGCACCTCCAGTCACCATATACAGGCTACCAGTGTCAAACTTGATGAAATTAGTAATCTTGCCAGTCTCCAAGTCAATCTGAACGGTGCCATTCACCTTGATGAGGGGATCAGGGTAGAGATGGTACAAGCATCATGAGTCACCAGATGAGGAATTCCTTTTGTGCCCACAAAGGTCTTTCTCACTTCGCACAACTTACTCTTAGCCTCCTCAGGTGTGATATGATGAACAGCAAAGCAACCCTTGGTGTCACAGATCAGATGGAAATTCTCTCCAGTCTTGTCAATGCTGATGACATCCATAAACCCAGCTGGGGAGGTCACCTCAGTCCAGACCTTGCCATCCATCGTAATGAACCGCTGCATACAGCTCTTCTTGACTTCATCTCTGGTCAAAGCACACTTGAGTCTGTTTCTTAGGAAAAGGATGATAGGGAGACGTTCTCTCAGCTTGTGGGTACCAGTAGATGGACGAGGAGCGAACACACTGGTCGATTTATCCAGTGTCCAGTGCTTTGGCACTGCTACCCACTGCAGATGCTTCTTGGGACCATGAGCCATGACTGCTGGGCACAGAGAGAGGCCTTTGCCCATTTTTAAATCAGGTTATTTGTTTTTTGCTATTGAGAGTTTTGAGTTCCTTATGTTTTTTATATTAACCCCTTATCAGATGTATTGCATGAAAATACTTTCTCCCAATCTGGAGGTTGTCTCTTTACTCTTTTGTTTCCTTTGCCATGCAAAAGCTTTTTGGTTTGATGTAATCCTGTTTGTCTGCATTTGCTTTTGTTGCCTAAGCTTTTGGGCTCAAATCCAAAAAGTGATTTCCCAGACCAATTCTGTAGTGTTTTTCTCCTGTTTTCTTCTAGTATTTGTATAGTTTCAGGTCTTATGTTTAAGTCTTGAATCCATTTTGAGTTGACTTTTTGGACATGGTGTGAGATAATAGTCTCATTTCATTCTTCAGCATGAGACTATTTAATTTTCCCAATCCTGTTTATTGAAGAGACTGTCCTTTTTCCACTTATGTGTTCTTAGCACCTTTGAGAAGATCAGCTGACCGTAAATGCACGGGTTTATTTCTGAGTTCTCTCCTTTTCCATTGGTTGATGTTTCTGTTTTTATGCCAGTACCATGCTGTTTTGACTACTGTAGCTTTGTAATACAGTTTGAAGCCAGATAGTGTGATGCCTCCAGGTTTGTTCTTTTTGCTCAAGATTACCTTAGCTAGTCAGGGTTTTTTTTTGTGTGTGTGTGTATGTGGTTCCTTATAAATTTTAGAATTAGCCGGGCTCGGTGGCTCAGCCTATAATCCCGCGCTTGGGGAGGCTGAGGTGAGTGGATTGCCTGAGCCCGCGGGTTTGAGACCCACCTGGGCAACCCACCTGGGCAACTTGGTGAGACCTCATCTCTACAATAAATCAAAAAATCAGCCGGGCATGGTAGCGCATGCCTATAATTCCGGCTACTTGGATGGCTGAGGCGGAAGGATCGCTGGAGCCCAGTGGGTCGAGGTTGCGGTGGCCCGGAGCGGCCACTGCACTCCAGTCTGGGCGACAGAGTGAGAGTCCAATTCAAAAATAAATAAATAAATTTTAGAATTATTTTTTCTCTTCTGTGAAAAATGACATTTTCATAGGGATTTTGATAGGGATTACACTGAAACCTGTGGGTTGCTTTGGGTAGTGTGGTCATTTTAACAGTATTAATTGTTCCAATACAGAATCCATATCATGAGACAGTCTCCCCGTCTCAAGATTCTTTTTTTTTTAAGTTGGAGTTTCACTCCATCACCCAGGCTAGAGTGCAGTGGCACACTCACAGCCACCCCAGTATTGACCTGCTGTGCTCCGGTGATCTTTCTGCCTCAGCCTTCCAAGTAGCTGGAACTACAGGTGCGCACTACCATGCCCGGCTAATTTTTTATTTTTGTTGAGACGTGGTCTCTCCAAGTTGCCCGAGCTGGTCTCAAACCCGTGGGCTCAGGAAATCTACTCGCCTAGCCTCTCAAAGTGCCAGGATTAAAGGCTGAACCACCAAGCCCAACCTCAAGATTCTTAATCACATCTTCAAAGTCTCTTTTTCATATAAAGTAATATATTCACAGATTCTGGAGATTAAGATGTGAACATCTTGGGTAGGGGTGCATTTTTCTATCACAAGAGAAATTATTTTGATAGTGTCTAAAATTCGAGATTATTATTTTAGGAGATGAAGTAAATTGAGAAGTTTTTTTTTGCATTCTGGAACTGCAAAATGGGTAATAACACTTATCATGGAGGCTGGGTGCCATGGCTCAAACTTATAATCCTAGCATTTTGGGAGGCCGAGTTGGGAGGATTACTTGAAGCCAGGAGTTTGGGACCAGTTTAGGCAACATAGCGAGACCCCCCATCTTTACAAAAAAATCAAATAATTAGCCTTGCATTGTGGTGCACACCTATGTGTAGTTCCAGCCCCTTGGGAGGCTGAACAGGAAAGATCATTTGAGCTCAAGAGTTTAAGGCTTGCGGTGAGCTGTTATCGCATCTCTGCATTCCAGCCAGGGTGACAGAGTGAGACCCCAACTAAAAACAAAACAAAAACCCAAAACAAACAAAAACCACTTATGAGGGTAAAAGGAGGTGTGTTAATAACAGGTAAAGGAAAAGGAAGGACGGCATGGCGTGTTGCTGTTTGAGATCCTGACTTTTTCTAATGATAAAGATGCATCTTAACTCTAACACTAGAATGCCAAGGCCTAATGTGGAAGAAAAAAAAAGTGATAAGTATGTTAATTATTAGTAAGTGTGGTCTTTCTTATTTTTAGCTCATTATTTACACTTGTCAAGATATGTACAGAACAAAAAATGAAAACTTTTCAAGCAAACAGTATCATTTTCTCTGGGGATATGTATTGGTGTGTATTTTTCCAGACCTTTATAGTACATTTTACTGTGTATGTGCTTTTTCTTTTTTTTCTTTTTTTTGAGTCAGAGTCTCTGTCACCCATGCTGGAATGCAGTGGCACCCTCAGGGCCCCTGCAGCCTCGACCTGCTGGGTTCAGGCGATCCTTTCACCTCAGCCTTTCAAGTAACTGGAACTACAGGCATGCCACCACCATGCCCGGCTAATTTTCTTTTAAATTATTATAGAGACGAGCTCTCGCCAAGTTGCCCAGGCTGGTCTCAGACCTGTGGGCTCAGACAATCCTCTTGCCTCTGCCTCCCAAAGTGCTGGAATTACAGGTGTGAGCCACCACACCTGGTTGTGCTTTTGCTTTTTAAAAATTTAAGAAATTTTTAGAATTTTAGTTTTTTCTACCTTACATGAATGAGATCACCCTACATCCGGTAGCCAGTACTCCTTTTACATGTTTTACACTACCTTTTGTTATAAAGACATTAGCAGCCAGAAAAAAGAGGTGACCGATGTTAGATGATGGTGATGACCATAATAGGTACAGGCAATGCCTTTTCCTTTGTAAGCGTTATACTCAGCGCTTTGCTTAGTCTAACTCATTTAATCCCCACTACCCTGTGAGGCAGGTATTATTATTATCCCCACTTTATAGACAACGAAACTGAGGAAGAACATCTTTTAACCCCATTTAACAGTTGATACCCAGGCCATCCAGCTCCACAGTTTATGCCACACTGTTTGCTAATTTTGCATTTTACTGGAAAGGGCTGGGCATAGACAAAGCATGAGTGTGTTATTTGGGAGTCTAAGCAAAACCTCATCAATGAGTTGGCTTATTCTCTTCCCTTCTGTAGCCATTACACCATTTTTATTATCAACTCAGGGGTGGGACAGGGAAAAGTCTCTTGAATTGAAAGGGTCATATCTGAGTTTATAAATTCTAGCCTGTTTTCTTCTCCTTTTTGTTGAGAGCCAGTAGATTTCTAAACCAGTTCTGATTTTATTTACCCTTGTAGTTTAGAGCATGCCTGATTTTCATGATACTTGGAGAGCTTCTGCTAAAATGAAGTATCTTCCTTTTTATTTTTTATTTTTGAGTTGGAGTCTCACTCTGTCGCCCAGACTGGAGTGCAGTGGCACGCTCCGGGCCCCTGCAGCCTCGACCTGCTGGGCTCCAGCGATCCTTCCCCCTCAGCCTTCCAAGTAGTTGGAACCACAGGTGCGTGCTACCATGCCTGGCTATTTTTAATTTTATTGTAGAGATGAGGTCTTGTCAAATTCCCAGGGCGGGTCTCCAACCCATGGCCTCAGGCAATCCACTCGCCCGGGCCTCCCAAAGTGCTGGGATTACAGACTGAGCCACCGAGCCCGGCCTTTATTTTTATTTGCTTAATTTTTTTTTTGAGTTGGAGTCTCACTGTCACCCAGGCTGGAGTGTAGTGAACACTCATGGCCACCCCAGCATCGACTTGCTGGGCTCCAGCGATCCTTTTGCCTCAGCCTTCCAAGTAGCTGGAACTACAGGTGCGCACTACCACGCCTGGCTAATTTT
>NW_007248687.1:210475-262483 GCF_000164805.1 Carlito syrichta
AAAAAAAAAAAAAAGTGTCATGGTCAGGAGAAACAGAGAAGAATTGGGAGGGCCTAGAGATTGGAGGGTACTAAGGAGATGTGGTGAATGAATACAGTGTGGGATCCTGGTATGGATTCTGGACCAGGAAAAGGCATTGGTGGTGAAACTAGTCAAATGTGAGTAAGGTCTGTCAGTGAGTTAATAGTAGTGTGTCGGTGTTAGTAAGTTTTAATATCTTAAGTCTAAACAATGTGAAAAGAAAAATTAGTTTGTGTTGTCTAGGCCATGTAGACCGTAGTATTTCATCCATTCAGTAGTCAAGCTGTTGACAGCCTGTGTGTGCTAGGTCCACTGCCGACTGCTGTGGGAACTGGATGAATAGGGTTCCCTGCCCTCAAGGAGCTTACTCAGGAGGCTGAGAAAGTCATGCAGACAAACATTTGGTGCCAGTTAGTAATATCCATAACATATGCAGGTAGAAGTTCAGTGAGCATGTAGTAGAAAGAACCCCAATCTATCTATGGAAATTGAAAAATACTTAGAGGTATTTTGGGTTGTACCTAGGTTGAATCCTTTGTAGTAGGTTATTCCATTTTTGCATTTGGTCACCAGTAACAAAAAGCTTCAGGGTGTATAGCAGAAAAGAGGTTTCCACAGTGTTACCATAGTCCCGACTGTTTGGCATCATTTGCTTCACGTAGTAGGGACTGAAATAAGAAAGGAGGATGGAAGAATAGAGGAAATGGAAGAGCATTTTGTTCCATCCCAGAGTTGTCTGTGCTATGGAAAGTTAATGCCCTGGAAGGAAGAAGGGAGGGCGGTGCTGTGCAGGGATGGGGGAGGGAGGAATTCAAGCAGGGGCCCAGAAACTACCCCAGCACTCAGGGACCTTCCCTTTTTCTTGGTAAGAGTATGTAAGGGTTATGGCTTTGCTGTCAGAAGCTCTTTGTGTTTGAAAGTAGATGCTGGTGCTCAGCCTGTAATCCCGTGCCTTTGGGAGGCTGAGGTGAGTGGACTGCCTGGGTCCGTGGGTTCGAGACCCGCCTGGGCAACTTGGCGAGACCTCATCTCTACCATAAATAAAAAATCAGCCGGGCGTGGTAGCATGCGCCTGTAGTTCCAGCTACTTGGAAGCCTGAGGCGGAAAGATTGCCGGACCCCAGCAGGTCGAGGCTGCAGTGGCCAAGAGTGGCCATTGCACTCCAGTCTTGGTGACAGAGTGAGACTCCAACTCAAAAAAAAGAAAAGAAAAAGTAGATGCTGGTAATTAAGTGAACCCAGGTGTTAGAGCCCATTTGTCTATAGGTTCAGAAAGTAAGGTGTGAACAACTTTCATTTCGGGTGTGTCCCAGTTGTGATCTCTTTTGATTGCAAAAATGGAGATGTGGCAGAGGGAGCACAGGCCTCTGAGGACAAGACACGGGCCTTAGGCCAGATGGTGGCATCCTCCTTGTGTTGGGGTTGGGGGAGACAGTGTTTCTGTTTCATTTCTTTCTCCCTTTCTCTTTCATGTCCTCTTAGTCACCAACCCCAAGGCTATTTGGTTTCAGAAGTTCCTTTTGCAAGTAAATAGTTACAGCATTTCACTGCCATCGACTGCATTTCCCTGTTGTCAGCTGGAGAGGAGGTGGAGGGTACTGAGCTGGGGAGCCAGGCAGGAATTGGAGCTCTTTGCTCAAAATGGAGGAGTCTCAGGAAGAGGGACTTTCTTCCCAGGAAAGCCGGGCAGCCTCGGTCACGTCGCCCTTCGCTTGCTGGCCTCTGAAGCTGCGCGGGTGCAGCTCTGTCTCCAGGCTCTTACCTGCACAGGCTCCATAATGTGAATGCTCTTGCCCGGTTTCTTTGTTTTTATAGTGATGGATTTGCTTGTTTAGATCCAGAGGAGATCATGTTGAAGCCTGGACTGCGATCACCAAGATGCTAGACTATGGTTCGTTAGAATCGATGATAAAATAACCACTACTATCTCTTTGGTTCAGAATTTCAGAAGCTGTGGAGGAGCGTCACTGTGGATTCAATGGATGAGGAGAAAATTGAAGAATATCTGAAGCGACAGGGTATTTCTTCCATGCAGGAGTCTGGACCAAAGAAAGTGGTATGTGATCTCCAAAAAAGCGGTTGAGCCCCATGTCCTTGAACAGGCTAGCCTGCCTCCCATTCTGCTTTCTGAAGCACAGGTGGTTGTTCTCCTGCCTGTGTTTTCAGTGTCCTAATCCAGCGATTTGGTCAGACACAGCCCAGACTGGGTCTGACGTATTGAGGGCCAGTGGCCCTGCCTTGCTGCAGCCCTAGGCCTGCGAGAGCCTTTCCCACACCTCCAGCTCCTTTCTGGCAGTGCCCACCCTTGAGATGCAGTTGCTTGGAACTGTTTCTCAGGTCTGCATGCCGCCCCCTTCCACCTCCAGTCCACCGCACACATCTCTCCCCGCCTCTGAGAGCCCGCGGCGTCATCTGCTTGGCCTTTGGACCTTGACTGTGCTTCCCACTTGCTCCATGAACCTGGAGGTCTTGGCACCTGACTCTGCACAGTCCTGAGCACACTGATTTGTCCTTGATTTTCAGGTCCCTTAGGCACAGTAATCTTCTGAAGACTTGTAAATTGCCTTGTACCAGCTACCCGATCTGTAGTCCAAGAGCAAAGCAGGGTGAGGAACAATGCTCCAGCACCCTAGATCGTGACTGCTGAGCCTCCCTCTCTCTCGCCTTGTCCTCCCTCATGCTTTGTAGCCTGTCTTCTTTGTGGCTTTCTGGGGTGCGTATGTGTTTTACTTAGTGACTATCTAGGACACATAAAAAGGGAGGATTCCTTGCTGGTGGTCTGTTCACAAGTGAGTGTAACTGCAGTCCTGCCTAGTTTCCTATTTTTGTGTGTTTATTTTTTTTTTATCATGCGATGCTTAATATTTTGAAAGAAAGGAGAACAGAATGACTTGAAGACCTTCATGTGTCCAACCATTTCTCAGTATTTTGCCACATTTACTTCTAATCTTTTTTCACTGGTAATGGTGGATATATTTTTAAACCTGATAACAGATAAAACCCAAAAAGCTTCGCTGTATTTGTTTTACCCACTTAGTGCCTAGAATCATTCTGGTGAGTTTTCATGCCAGCTCGTTTATTCCTGATGGAGTTTGCATCTCACTGTGACAAGGTACCAGGCCTGGTTGAGGCATGTACGGTGCTGGTGTGTGATGCTGGACTGCAGAGGGCAGGATAGGTCCAAGCCCTGCATCCTTGGCTGCTGGTCTCTGGGCATGTTTAAATCCTGCCCTTCCGAGTAACTCTTGTTTCTATTTTTACCTTTTCTTTTAGGCCCCTATTCAGAGAAGGAAAAAGCCTGCTTCACAGAAAAAGCGTCGATTTAAGACTCATAACGAACACTTGGCTGGAGTGCTGAAGGATTACTCCGACATTACTCCTGGCAAATAAGGAACAGTTTTGCCCCTGAACAGTGAGCTTTGGATACACAGTCAAGATCTTTCTTGTTGATGCTTGGGGTCTGAAGACTGACTGTCTTCCATTCTGCTTCCCAGGACTGAGGAGAGGAGCCAGCTCAGTTTACAGAACAAGTGCCGATACCAACCTCAAAGCTTATTTTAACTGAATGGGCAAATGAGAAACGATTTCCCTGTCACCCTTCTGTTCCTTCCTGGGAGAAAGGCACTGAGCATGGCATGCAGGTGTCCTTGCTGTTTATCTCTATTTCTACATGGGTCCTGGTTCCATTCTCCCTCTTTTATTACTTTTAGAGCAAGTTTGCAGATAGTCTTGGTGGCAATATTTGTTTATTCCAAAAGAACATATTTATAATAAAATCATTGTAGATGGATTTTTATGATGTTAATGAGTTCCGTTTGTTTCTTTCCTTCTTGGGAACAGTAGGAAGCAGTCCCAGGCTCTGACCTCCACGGGGCACGTGTTTGGGCTGTTGTGAAGATGGAGCCTGCACTGTGTTGCTGAGTATGTGGGTTTTGCCACAGAAGTGAATACAAGGCATGCCTCCTGTTAGCACGTTGAGCGATCAAGATGCACTAAATGGAATTGTTAATGTTTTCTTTCAAAAGAACAAATCAATGTGTAGTGTCTTGGATTTAGTGAGTTCCAGGGTAGTCTGACTCCATGTTGCACAGGGATGGACAGAGTCTTGTTTGCCAACTTGAACATCATCATTGCCGTGTCCCAACCCTCACGTGACTTGACCCTGAGATTCTTCTGGTGGAGACGCCTTTTGTCCCCAGGCTACCGGCCCGGCTCCTGAGCCATTATCAAACATGTGAGAGTCCTTTAGAGTCTGAGTGACTTGTGGGAAATTGACGTGGTCATTCCTGCCTTCTGGGGCAGAGCCTGCGTTTTCCTACCTGCGCTTTTTACATGGTCTGCTGTCGTCCTTTGGGCTGATGTCACAATCCTCATGTCATAGCAAGGCTTGGTTCTCAAGGCATGATAGTCACCCCAGCAGTAAGTACTCTGTGCAGATGACAAGGGGCCATTTTGCTTTTTTAGTTCTTTTTATCCTTTCTGTTTATCCCATCCCTTTACAGTAGCCTGCTTCAAAATGGAATGAGAGGATGTAAAACCAAGCTTTTCCACGAAGATTCAGAACACATGAAGTCCTACTGCCGTGTGTCAGAAGTGTTTTGCTGGTAAGCAGGAGCTTTAACGTCTTATGGCATAAAACTGGCTTTCCTGTAAAAACTTGGGGCTCTTTTATCTCCAGGAGATGCCTTCTTTTGTGGGCTGTACCCTCCATCTTATTTTATGGGCTGGGTCTAAAGCTGCAAGTAGGATGCAGCTCAAACGCCTCATCTTATTTCAAGGGGACATGTCAAGACCTTCATTATGGATTCTGATATAAGTGCTTTACTGCCAGGTGGGTATTGTTAGTGACTGCTCACTATGCCCATGCTCATCAGAACTCCGTGAACTGGCTTGGTCACTGAGTTCGGTTATTGTGTCTGAAACTCATTTCAGAAGTGAGGAAAATGGTGTGACTTGCTGAGTCGCCAAACTTGCAGATTCTCTATGGCTTTGTCTCATTTTCCTACATTTTCTTTTGTTGAACCTTGATCCCCTTTGCCTACTACATGTGAGAGTGGTTCTTCCACATGCCTGTGTCGCGGTACTGGGGTGTGTCACTGGTGACGTGTAGGAGGACACAGACTTTGTGGGAAGCTTGCAGTAGGAGCCTGGTTATATTTGATGGCCACAATACAGGCATGCTTCATGGTCTCGCGCTTTGCTTTACAGCTCTTTGTAGATATGGTGGGGGTTTTCCTCCCAAATGGAAGGTTTGTGGCAACCCTGCTTCAAGCAAGTTTGGTGGTGCCATTTTTCCAACAGCATGTGCTCATTTTGTTGGCTTTTTTTTTAAAGCAATGAAATACTTTTTTTTTTCTGAGTTGGAGTCTCACTGTGTCACCCAGACTGGAGTGCAGTGGCACGCTCCCAGTTGCTGCAGCCTCAACCTGCTGGGCTTCAGCGATCCTTCCCCCTCAGCCTTCCAAGTAGCTGGAACTACAGTCGTGCGCTACCACGCCCGGCTGATTTTTTTTGATTTTATTGTAGAGATGAGGTCTCACCAAATTGCCCAGGTGGGTCTCGAACCAAAATACTTTTTTTTTTGAGTTGGAGTCTCACTCTGTTGCCCAGACTGGAGTGCAGTGGCACGCTCCCAGTTGCTGCAGCCTCTACCTGCTGGGCTCTGGCGATCCTTCCGCCTCAGCCTTCCAAGTAGCTGGAATTATAGGCGCGCGCTACCACGCCCGGCTGATTTTTTATTTATTGTAGAGATGAGGTCTTGCTGCCCAGGTGGGTCTCGAACTCGCGGGCTCAGGCAATCCACTCACCTCAGCCTCCCAAAGGCACGGGATTACAGGCTGAGCCACCAAGCCCGGCTCCAAAATACTTTTAAGTGAAGGTCTATACATTGTTTTTTGGGTATAACTCATAAACATAATTTTTACATACACTGTGGAAGCAAAATATTTGCGTGACCTGCTTTGTTGCCATGGTCTGGACCCAAATCTGCAATACGTCTGAGGTGTGTGTGCCTGTAGAAAGTAAGTGTCTTAGCAGTTCTGGGCATCTGAAGACATATCCACCAGAAGTCCCAAGTTACAGTCAGTCATGTCTCACCCCGGCCCATTTCTGCTGGCTCTGCGGGCCATTTAGAAGCAAGTGGGAATGGCACGGCTGGGTGAGTTAAGAGGTTGAGACAGGCTGTATGTGTTTGATCTATAATTCATCAGTCATGTGAGGCTTTTAGGGGAGAGCTAAGAGAAATGTCGTGGAGCCTAGACAGAGTGTAAAAAATGAACATCTGGCTGCTGCTGTCACAGCTTGTAAGGGTGGCCAGCTGATGGTGGGACCTGGGGGACAGAGGAGCACCTGATACCTGTTGAGCAGAGTGTAGTGGAAGGCAGTGTGGGCGCAGCCTCTTCCTTCCAGCCCTGGGCCTGAGGGCCTGCGATTGCAGCTGGGGTGCGTTTCACGAGTTCTTTGAAATCACTGGCAGCAGCAATGCGTTCTGAACATAAGCGGTCTTGTGGGACTAGGGCATTGGGGTTGATAAGTTCCCCAATTCTTCCCAGCAGATGGCAGTTTTCTGAGGCACAGAAGATGAGGCTCAGCTCCTCTCTTCCCTCTAGCCACTGTTTTTACTTTTGCGTGATTAATTTGTGGGGAAGATGTGGGCTTCCTAGGGTTTTACTGATTGTGAACAAGCCTGGCCTGGTGCCCCCTGCAGCCTGTGGCCTCTGAGCACGCTCATTGTGGTCCTGGAGCCACATGCAGGATGGTGCGTTTCTGATGTGGGTTTGTGGGACTGTGCTGAGGAGTAGGTGTTCTGGGGGAGTTGGGTGGGGACGGTTCGAAGGCCTCCTGGAAACTGCTGCTGAGGTGACCTGGCCCTTGGAACCCACCCCCGTCCCTATCCTGTCTTGAGTTGGGGGAGGCACCCTTGGAAACCTGGGGCTAGAATAGGCCCTGGCATTGTGCCATGACCTTCCTTGGGCTTTAAAGAACAAAGCTCATTTCCTTCAAAGAAGGATTTTCCTAGAAGTAGCTGTGGACGGTCACTCTTCAGCAGACAGACAAGGCCACTGTCACAGGTGAGGGGTTGTGGGCCTGTTCCAGCTCTGCTGGTTCAGAGTGGGGCCGGGTACGTCTGGTGACTCACACCCGGTGGCTCCAAGACCCTGGTGAAGACCCAGTGACTTTCATTCACCCAAAACTTTGCAGGAATCATACTTCAAAGGAGAGTCTTAGCCTCGCTTCAGTTTTTTTTAAATTAGAAAACACAGAAGGTACCCACAAGGGATAACTGAGTAAGTTATATCCTGAAATTGGCAGGACCAGCTCCAGGAACGCTAAGAGCAGGTTTACCTTGCACATGATTGTTGTCAAATTCTGAGTGTGCTCACCAAGCACTCACACCCAAGGGACATGTTCCAGTTGCAGGAGAAAAGTGCTGCTTTCTCCAGGTAAATATTTTAACTTAGCACCATTTCTCATTGCATCACTTTTATTGAGTTGGAGTTTCACTCTGTTCCACAGGCTGGAGTGCTGTGGCATGATTATAGCTCACTGTAGCCTTGAACTCCTGGGCTCAGGCGATCCTTCCATCTCAGCTTCCTGAGTAGCTGGGACTACAGGCGGTCACCACACCTGGTGAATTTTTTTGATTTTTAGTAGAGACGAGGCCTTGCTGTGTTGGCCAGGCTGGTCTCAAACTCCTGGGCTCAAGAAGTCCTCTCGCCTCAGCCTCCCAAAGTGCTAGGATTACAGGTGTGAGTCACCACACCCAGTCCCTCATTGCATTTAGGCTGTCCTTTTTGCTCAATAGTTTGTTGAACTTAAGCATCTGGCATCATCAGGTTTCTAATTTGCTTAAGGAGTTCCACTTGAAACCATCAATTGCACGTGTGGAACAAAACGACCTGGTCTCTTCCCCCTCGGACCTTCCATAAGTGAGATCTATGGAGCAGTGGAGAATGGAAGGTTTCACTGTTTTGTTTATTTACAGGCAAATTATATTATGGTTTGTGGGAAGCCCCCCCCCAAGCAGGAATCAGTGTGGTTAGAACCAAGGCAACAGCAAGAGAGAACTCGTGGTTGTCACAGGAGAGCTGCAGAAAAGCTAAAACAGGAGGAAGAGTCCTCACAGCCCAGCGGCATCTTTAGGGACCTGCCAGGCCAGGGTAGGGAGGAGTTCATGTTAGCACCATCCGGGCTGTTCCACAGCAGTGGCAGAAAGCAGCTTTGTGGTGACAGTTCTTAAATCTTCCCAGTTTGGGGGTCTGAATCATTTTGCTGACTACAGAGTTCTTGAGCATCAGTTACTAGCTTTAGTAGAGGCATTTTGGGACCAGTGTTTCCAATAACACCTCACCTGTAATAAATAGTCCAGTTTTCTAAGAATGTTGCAAAATTGTTTTGCATAATGAGAGTGAGAGATTGGTTTAAGAGTTGAAGAGTAAGAGAGGAACCATGTGCTAATTTTTTTTTAATTGAGTCAGAGTCTTGCTCTGTCAGCCAGGCTGGAGTACGGTGGCATGCTCACGGCTACCGTAGCCATGACCTGCTGGGCTCAGGCGATCCTTCTGCCTCAGCCTTCTAAGTAGCTGGGACTATAGGCGTGCACCACCACGCCTGGTTAATTTTTTCATTTACCATAGTGACAAGGATTCACCATGTTGCCCCGGCTAGTCTTGAACCCCTGAGCTCAGGCAGTCCTCTCCCCTCTGCCTCCCAGAGTGCTGGGATATAGGTGTGAGCCACTGTACCCAGCCCGATATTCTTAAAAAAAGAAAGACTGCTCTTGGAAGCTATGTACACAGCATGTCCAACCCAAAACGCTCAGAAGTGTTTGCTTTAAGCCCAGAGCAGTGGCACATGCCTGTACTCCCAGCTACTCGGGGGCTTGGGAGTTTGAGGCTATAGGATGTGATGATCGTGCCTGTGAGTAGCCACTGGGCAACATAGTGAGACCCTCTCAAAAAAAAAAAATTACTAGTTGATTCCTACATATCTCCTTGTCAGACACCAATACTGCTTTGCATATTGAAAACTCAAGGACATCAGCCCTGCCTCCATTGTTCCTAAGAATGTTATCCTCCTTAGGAAACACAGCTCAGGGCTCAAGGCTGCCATGGCATAGGGATTGGGAGAGCCTCACTAACTGCCAAGTTAGTCCACAAAAGTAGGGCAGACACAGACACTTTGATTCTGTGAGTTGTCCTTTTCAGATTCCTTTAACTTACAATTTTGCTATAGAGGTTGCACGTGTAATGTTTCATTTCAGATGCTAATTTTATAGCTATGATGGCTGTGTTAATGAGGGTCCATTCAGTAATAATATAAAAAGATGGCTTAGTTACCATCTTTTGGGAACCTACAGACACACCAGCTGCCTTTCTTTTCCCAAGACACACTGCATTCATTCCTGCTCAATAGTGACAGAAAGCGTAGTTTTTTGGACAGTAATGAAGTTGGTATTCAACTGGCTGGTAGATGGGAATATATCTGGAACCCACGCTGGGTTGGAAAACACCATCCAGACTGTCAGCATGGTGATGACTGGGGCACCCCATCCCAAGGCCCTTGGGAAGAATCCTAAGGAAGTGACTGTGTGTTCAGCCAGTGAATGGTTGGGATGGGGGGGCCAGGGCAGTTGAGTCAGCCAAGCTCAAGAGTGAGTCGCTTTCCATTCCTGGGCTGCTTGGTATTTCTGGTACCTTTGCGTTGGGAGCTCACAGATGAGGAAAGCATCAGCCCTGTCCCAGAGAGCCATGCTGATACGGACTCCAGGCCCGGCTGCAGAAGCTGCACATTCACTTTCTATAGTTACTAGAGTCCCAGGGGATTGGACGGCAGTGGCCACGCATGATACTTGGTAGGTGGCATCCTCTGTGAGAGGCCGTCTTGGGGCCCGGTGAGACTCAGTTACTAGTGGACTTAAAACACCGTTTTTTCTCTTCTCCTTTGGGGGAAGAATAGGCATATAAAATGTATATATGTGTACGTGTGTATACATGTATATAAAACATGATTGTCTTGGCTATGGGTTTATCCCTTGTTAAATATATTTAAGACAGCAGAAAACCTAAGTGACACTTTAATAGAATTGAAATAATCTTGAGCTCGAGCTGTGTGGACTGCGGTGGGTGTGGAAAACAGCTGAGTATAGTCAAAGGCATCTCAAAAAGGTGTGAGAGTCTACCTTGAGTTCCTCATGCCTCTGGCGTCAGCGTGGTGACCAAGTGGCTGCCGCGGAGCATATTGGGGTTGTTCTCTAGCTGTGCTACGTGGTTTTCCTCCTTTAGCCTCCCTGCGCCTTAGCTCAGTGGCCACAGCCTGAAAACGAGAAGGAAATCCGCCAGCCTCTCGTTCGCAGTGTGGGATGCATTTGGTGGTTGTTAAAAAAATAAAAATAAAAAAATTGCCAAGCATTGGTGTGACAGCTGGAATAAACACTTTTATTTTTTTAAAAATGACAATAGAAAAGTACCTTCAGACAGTTTATAAAAGCATAAAGGGCCGTGTAGAGGTGGCTGTTTTCTTTAGAAATGAATACAGGAGTCTCACCGAGAGCCAAGCAGCACTGAGGGCATGAGCACGTCCCTGAACACCAAGTGGACTCGTCTCGGGTCCCCAAGTCACTAACTGCCCTTTCTCCTTATTGATGGTAAGAAAGAGCCCCTCACTCCTGGCCTTGTTGGTTTTCTGTGATGACCCTGAAAAGCTTCTTGACATCTTTATTTCTAGTGAAAAAGAATGAAACAAACAAAAACCCAAACCAACTATATAATCATCGAAATACTGAAGTTTACAACACAAGGTGAGCAGATTAGTAAGGAGAATTGTGATCTCATTTGGTTACATCAGCAGTTGAAAATAATTTTATGCATGGCTCTTGTACGAAGGGGGAGAGGTTGAGCTGTCAGACTCTGGAGATGTGTCAACTCACAGCACAAGACTGACTTTGGTATTGAAGGAGTCTTGTGAAGGCTGGGAAGTACTTGATCCAGACACCCACTGCTTCCCCATCTCCTGTGCGGTCCAGAAAGTCATCTCACAGTGCGCACGCGCTGCTCCAGAGCGCGTGTTAGGTGGTCTGTCCATTTGGCCCGGTGCTGCCAAGACTTGGCAACACCAGCTCGGTTTGGCCGGTGTTTTACAAAATCACTTTGAAGCGATGAGCGGCCCACTGCAGCCAAGTGGGTTGGGAGAGGCCAGGCCGGACATGGGGCAGGGCTGGCCTCCCAAGCCACTGCTTTCCCTCATCAGTGAGGCCGGCTCTGCACTTCCACCGGGGAACAGGGAGGCCTACAGGTGAGTTCTGCGTTGAGTGGTTACACACATGGGTGCGTGCTCTTGCAAAAGAAAACGTAAGACTGCAAAAACACACACTTGGCACACAGTTTGTATAGTCACATCTGGAACTGCCAGGGCTTTCCAAGGGCACATTCTGGTCAGGAGTTTTTAACCAATGAAAGTTTTATTTGCCCAGCTGTGAATAAGCCATCATGGCAGAAGCTCCTGGGTTCTGATTGTCTTGCAGGGCTGTCCTGTGGAACTGGGATGTAGACCTGATACTGCAGACGACAGTTCTGTTTCTAACATCTAACACCAAGTGACTAATTTACCCTGGACTCCGGCCAGGCAAACAGGCTTCTATACATTCACAAGACAGTCCTGGAAACTTTGATAATACTTAGAAACATGCCTCAAACATGCAGCTTATTTTAGAGGAAAAAAATAGATATTTTTAATTACAGGCATTCAAAAGTCAAGCACAAAAATTGTGATCCAACCCAGTGTAAGATCATCTATCCCATAATACTTAAAATGTCTGGTATAAAAATACTCACTTTCTTGGTTTTATTGTTGACTTCCTTTATGTTTCGTTTGAAAATATCTTCAAACTGTACAGAAATGTCAGACCATGCACTCACAAATAACACACTATTTCTTACAATTATACAGTGTAAAAGAGTAAAACATTTTTATTATATATTTTTCTTCAAGAAAAACAGATGTGTGATAGAGGCTGTGGCAAAGTCTTGAAGGGATCAAAACTGGGCACGGTTTTTTTCAAGCCTGAAACAAAGGAAACAGGAGAACAGCTGTCAACACTGCGTGCAGTACTTCCTCTCTAGCTGGTATGCCTTCATTTTGGAGATGCCTCTGGACAGAATGGCTGGTTTTGGTGACAGTGTGCATGTGGACGTGTGTATATAAACACATGCCCTCTAGTTAAAGACTGCACACACCCTATCAGTGGTCTCACCTTCGATACGTGGGTAGCAGCATCTATTTAATTTCCATTTATTATCGCTTACATAATAGAAACTCTTTAAGATCTCCTTCCACTGAAGTTGGAAGAAAATGCTCATGGATTTGTTTTGCTTTGTGGCAGAAGAAAAAGATGATCAAACGATCACTGAAGTCTTTGATGCCTATGGACAGAGTTCTACCCTGGTCCTGAAGATTTTCTTAAACACATCTCAGCTCCGCTGTGTTATTCTGTCATTAATTTTCCTTTTCTTTCTCCACCTCCCAAGTCCCTTGCTTCTTGTCATCTTTCCTACATGTCAGACTCTTTTAAGTGAGGTTGTAGAAAAGGTGTGTGCCGCTGTAAATCAGCACATTCTAGGACTGCACAGAGATATGCTTATTTGTGTGCGAGAAGAGGCTATAAAGAAAATAGATCATTGTTGGCAACAATCTATTTGACTGTTTGGGAAAACATGCTGAATGTTAAGTTGAAAATTAGGCAAATACCCGGGGGGACCCCAAAAAACCCAGAATTGTCTTTTGGAGAACAGGCCCCTCGTAGTACACTCGGAATGTGTTCCTCCAGACTAAACAGTCAACCAGTTTTTATCTGGAAGTTTTGAGAAGGTTGCATCATGATTTGTGGAAGAAAAGTCCTGAGCAGCGGCAAGCGGAATGGTTCTACCAACATGACAACACACTTGCCCACACTGAGCTGAGCAAAAGTGGCATGAGCCCCATGCCCACCCTTCCTATTCACCTGCTGTCACTCCCAGCAGCTTTTTTTTGCTTCCCGATGAAAAAGTCCTCAAGGGGAAGCGTTTTGAACAGTGGAAAAAGCATCTTGATAGGGGTACTGTATAAATGGGACTGTCCTTCAAAGGTGACTGAAGTTTAAACATGTAAGAGTAAATACGTAATTTTCTATAAATACAGGTGTTTTTGGGTCCCACTTGTACTCAGGTGACCACTCAAACTAGCTTATGGACACCCTGAACCTTATCTGTGACATTCACTAATACTTGTCTGTTCAGCTTATTGCAAATAATAAATTAGCCCTCGCACATTAAATAGATGCTACCATGTATCCTGTAAATATTCCTATACAAGCCAAATCTGTGTAATGCTGGCTGCACCGGAATCCAAACTACAAGCCAGTGTATCTTTCCACATCCCCGTTTTGGGACGACAGTACGAGTGGGTGGAAATAATAACGGCCTGCCTGTTGAGACCTAACATGACCACCTCATGCCTGTGCATCATGGGAGAAAGCCAGGCAGAGCTTTCCAGCAGGGAACTGGACACCCTGAACTTTATCTGTGACATTACACTAAGACTTGTCTGTTCAGCTTATTGCACATAATAAATTAGCCCTCGCACATGAATTTAAGTATGCTCGTTGTAGAGAGAGGCCAAACTAGAGAGCCCTCCAATTAAGAAATGCTCCCAACTCTAGCTCTGAGGGCTTGACACGCACAGTCGTGGTGATCCTGTTCCTGTTTCCGTGTCCTGCCTTCACTTTCCGGGCAGAATTCTCAATCAGGAGGATTTGTCTCTCGTAGGAGAGAACAAGGAGGTAAACTCCTTCAGGAAAATCTCATTTTCTGATTCCTCTGCCTCCCGCTGGTGGGGACACCCTCTACTCCCCATATATTCTATGGTGAGGAAATCCAAGTGGGCAGGGCCCATTCACACCCATCTCTGGTCGGGGCCGTGCACCCTGTGATGCTTAGTAGGCAGAGCCAGCAGGACTCCTCTGGAAATTACCCATCTTTTCTGCCACACCTTGAATAATGCCCAGAAGTGGGTGGGGCACTGGGGTCCCACAGGTTGAAGGAGACCTGGGTGAGGAGGGTGCCCAGGGCTGGAGCATCTTTACACAGGTCAGGATGTGAAGCTGCAGTGCTTAGGGGCTGCAGCAGCTGAAGCTCCCTCGTGAGCCCATGGCCTTCTCGGGCCTGACTCATCCTCACGAATGTCTGATTCGCTGCCCTTTAACTGCCAAAGGAACCTCCCCCAAGGACACTGCTCCTCCAAGAGAATCTTCAACTGTGGAGAGGCAATGACCGCTCCCCTCAACAGCGGAGTGAAACTGGCTCAAAGAGCTGATGCCAGGCCAGTTTCCTTCCTCCACAGCCCAAGCCGTGTGTGGCGGTTCCAGGAAACCCTTTCTGAGGACAGCTCTACAGCCGTTCCTGCTCTGAAACAATTCACAGGGGACAGCACTTGGCAGGCAGCCCTTGGACTCTGGGAACCCAGGTGGCCTGGATGCTGCCACGCCCCTGCCTGGGTGTAGGCCGTGAGAGCGCCATCCTGGGAAAGCAGCTGGACCTAGATATGGTGACACAACATCAAGACCAAAGACCTGCCACCACAGCTGCCATGGCTTTCAGGGACTGGGCGAACCGGGCGAGGGAAGTGGCCGCGGTGAGCCCTCCTTCCTGTGGGCTGGGCCACTGGGGTGAGCTGGTGAAGTCCCTGCATCTCTCCAGCCCAGACTGCGCTTGGCAGGGCTTGGTGGGTCTGCTCTGTTCTCTGAAGAGCCCGATGACCCCAGGCGGATGCCCCACGGCCAGTTCCTGGACATGGCTTTCCCGTCCCCGTCCTCAGCCCTTTCCTGACACTTCTGCCAAGATTTCACCACACCATAACTAAACATGTCTCTCTGTCCCTGCTCCTGTCCCGGGGGGTACCCCATCCCTCACAGTGACCCCGACAGCCTGGCTCTCTGCCTCCCGCAAACTACCGTCACCATCACCGTGGTGCTGCCCCCCTGGCACCAGTGTCTACCTAGAATTTTTTTTTTTTTTTTTTTTTTAGTCTGAGCCTCACTCTGTGGCCCAGGCTGGAGTGTAGTGGCACATTCATGGCCACAGCAGCCTTGAGCCCCTGGCTCAGGTGATCCTTCTGCCTCAGCCTTCCAAGAAGCTGGAACTACCGGCATGCGCCACCACATCCAGCTAATTTTTTCATTGTTGTAGAGAGAAGGTCTCGCCAAGTTGCCCAGGCTGGTCTCGAACCCCTGGGCTCAAGCAATCCTCTTGCCTTGACCTCCCAAAGTGCTGGGAATACAGGTTTGACCCACCACACCTGGCCTTAGAATCTTAGTCTTTTGTTTTTGGCAGCAAGATGGCAATAATTGCTAAAGCATTGCCCCTCAAACCCCTCCAGTGGCTCCCCAAGTCCCAAACCACTAACATACCCTTCAAGGCCCTCAAAAGCTTGGCTGCGGTCTTCTTTCAACAAGAACATGCTGTGCGTGTTCTTACTTTCTCTTGTTTCATTCCCTCTTGGCAGATACAAGCCCCACTGTATTTCAGACCACATTTCCTGCTGGGCATGGTCCCACATGCCTATATCCCAGCACTTTGGGAGGCTGAGGTGAGAGGACTGTCTGAGCCCACGAGTTCAAGACCAGTCCGGGCAACTTGGCAAAACTTCACCTCTACAATAAATCAAGAAAAACTAGCCGGGTATGAAAAACTAGCGTGTGCCTGGAGTTCCAGCTACTTGGAAGGCTGAGGCGCAGGAATTGCATGAGCCCAGCAGGCTGACACTGGGGTGGCCATGAGTGTGCCACTCCACTCCAGCTTGGGCGATAGAGTGAGACTCTGACTCAAAAAAGACCCGAAAAGCTTCTATTTCCTGATCCCTTCAGCCGGCTGGGCTTCCTCCCCTAGCCGCCTAGCAGGAGGTCCTGGCCTTTGGCTTTCGCAGGGGTTACCTTTATGATTTTCCTCCTCTCTCTAGCTCCTCCTCCCTCAACTCTGGTCACCTGCCATGAGCAGAAGTGAAACCCTCCACTCAGACACTTGGACCCTAGGGCAAAAGAGGGGAGTGACAGCCCGTGGCACTGAGACTTGGGCCCCTAGACTTGATAAGGTGGTATCCATAAGGGCTGGCCCGGGAGCAAGAGGCTGAGCCTGGGGGCTTGCTCCGGGTTCTGCGCACCAGACCTGAGCATCCCTGAGCACCTTCACCAGGCAGCTGTGGCCCCAGGAAGCCACTACCTCTAGGGAAAGGGAGGCACTGCAGCTTTCCTGGGCAATCAACACCCCATCTTGACTTCCTGATACTCTGTTCCCTTCTCCCTGGACCCCTAAGCAGGAAGTAAGGCACAAGAGTCTGGGAGCTCTGGCTGATGAAACAGGCTGTTGTTTTGAAGTGAAAAAAACATGGGCGGAGAAGAAAGGAAGAGGGAGATGGTCTATAGTTTCCCAAACCTTCCATAACTGTGCCATGTCAGTGTAATCCTCACATGGGAAAAGAATGCATCCACATTGCTGTAGATGTCCCCAGACTGAACAGAAGGTCAGAATGTGGCTATTTCAGTCCCTGTAAACAAGGAAGAGGTTTAGCTAGGAACGGAGTTCAAACTTTGGAATGCATTAGCAAGGACATTTTAAACAGAATCCAAAGACATCCGGGAACACAGAGCAGGGTCAGGCTCTGGTTAGGAGCAGATTTTCCTCAGAGCCTGAAGCAGGGAAACATGCGTGTGATGGAACATAAAGGAACGCGTCAAATCTCCTTGTATATGGTACATTGACAGTCCCAGTTTAAGGACACCAGAGGATGTCTCCAGGGATCTTAAGGAATATTATGCAATTCTAAAACATTTTGTTTCAATTGTCTTTGATGGGAAAGCTTGGGGACAGCTGCTGAGGGGTGTGGGGGTCAGAGGCTGGCTGGCAAAGGCCTGAAGAGGCCACTCTCGCTGCACTCAAGGCTCTGCCGCGCCAAGTCAGTCTCTGTCCAGTGTCCCGTGGTAAGAAGAAATCCCCCACATACAGATGCCTGGCCTGTCACCAGTGACTTCCTCCTCCGGAGTTTGTCCCTTCTTCTTCCTTCTTACCAAAAATCAGTTAACGAATATTTTCCTTTATCCAACTCCAAATGAAAATGGCCAGCGTATGATGACAGTTTTTAATTAATTAGTGGTTTAGTTTTCACTTTATACCTGTCAGCTTGATCTTTTAAAAAAATACTGCTATTAATTTGTAATAAAAAGACACTTAAAAACCATGTCACAGCTGAGCATAGTGACTCACACCTGTAATCCCAACACTTTGAGAGGCCAAGGTGGGAGAACTGCTTGAAACCAGGAGTTTGAGACCAGTCTGGGCAACATAACAAGACCCCGTCGCCACAAAAAATAAAAAAGTTAGCCAGGCGTGGTATCTATAGTCCCAGCTATCTAGGAGGTTGAGGCAGGAGGTCACGGCCGCAGTGAGCCATGATCGTGTCGCTACACTGCAGCCTGAGCAAGAGAGAACCTGGCTCCAAAAATAAATAAATAACACATCATTTTAAAAGTTCACGGTCTCTAGAGAACAGTTTTCTGCATTTAGCAACCCTGCTCTGCCCCAGACAACAATCCTAGACTGCCCTCTGCCACATTCCCTGGCCGGTGGTCACAGTGTGTGCCGCTGCCTCAGCCATTTCCTGTGGTTCCAGCTCCCACCCGGGCAAGGAAGGCCCATCCCCGGGAAGATGGAGATCATCCCTCCTCACAGCCCAGCCCATCTCTGCCCGCCAAAGGCAGGCCATAAGTGGCGGCACCTGATCTCAGATTCTAGCAGATAAAAGCCTCCTCCAAACTCACTCCTGTAATCAGGGATGGCCCTGAGCAGCAGCAAGTCACAACCAACACGGTTAATGCTGAGAACAGCCGCTCCTCCCTCCAAGCTGGCCAGCTGCCCACTTCCTCTGGCATCCCTGGGGTGTCTGCAAACTGGCCCTTAGCTGTCCCCATGACCACATCCCAGTTCTCCCCTTTCTTTTCAGTCCCTCGTCACTAGGCCGTTCCGTGGTGTCAAGAAATCCATCCCCCTTGCTCCCGTTGCTGTTGCTGTGACTGGACTCATGTGCTCATGCCTTGAATTAACAACATTCTGGCTGATTTACTGCATTGAAAAATGACGTTTAACCTGCTTCCAAAAACTTGCACGTGTGGGCTTTTAACTGGTCTTTGTGTGGGCTCTTAATTGGCCTTTAAGTTTCCCCAGGAGGGAAAAAACAAAATCGTCCTTTAAATCAGCTTTACTGAGTGATAATAAGAATCACATGGGCATCAAGAACCAAAAGGCAAAGCTAATAATAGACGTATCGAACGAGCAAGATGAACACCAGCTGCCCTACGTGGTGTGGAAAGACGCTACCTGTTGCTAAGTCTGGGCCCACGTGAGAAACGGGGAGAACCCCCCGCGGGGCAGGGGCTGGGCCGGTGGGAGGCAGCTGTGGAGCACAGCCTGGGAAGGGACTGCCTGAGCCTGAGGTGCAGACAGGGCCTCGTGGCCGGCATGGCTGGCTCCCTGTCCACAGCAAGAAGCCTGCCGCCCTTTCTCATCTTTCTTACGGCCCCTCACCGGGATGCCATCTGCTACCTTATTTGGCTTGGGACGTAAAGCGCTGCCGGGCCTGCCCCAGGCGTTCCTGCTGTTCTAAGCCTGGCTTTCCGGAGAGACCCCGAGGCCCCTTACACGTGCAGCCTGGCAGGCAGGTCACCGCTGGGAATGCAACTTTTTTTTTTAAGATAACACAAAACTGCCAGAAGCTAATGAGGTGATATCGGCTGAAAAGACAGATCACCAAAATCACTACCTACTAGAAAAGTCCAGCAGTCTAGAGGAATTCACTGAGAATCCTATATAATTCAGTCATGCCCAAAGGCAATCATCCTATTCTGTTGAGACTCATAAAATGTCCCCGAGTCATCAAGAAAGCGACAATTATACTCAGTATAATGTACATAGGCGGAACATACACACTACATCTGAAATAGATTTCCAACCAAATGGTAAATTTCCAAAAAAGGGCTTTGACGCTTAAAGGGAAAAGTTCCATTTCCGTAAATTCCTTTAGGTGGAATACTTCACTCCACGGTGCTACCGATAACCAGAGGTTAGCAGTGTCAGCCGCAGCTAAGAAAGTCACAGCGGGGACCTGTACTGTGGCAATGTGCTTTGGAATCCAGCAGTTGCTATCCTGGGACGAGTTTCCCTAGGCAGGCCAGGCTGGAGGAGGTGTTCAAGAGCCCCCGGCAGAGCACCTAGAGAACACCCACACTGCTGGGCCCAGCCCCGGAGGCCTGCAGTCCCAGGTGACCACACTGGCCGACACTGCCGAGCCCTGCCCGGGACATGCTGCCCCTCAAGGGCTTGCTCGGCACTGCCTCTGTTACTCACCAGCACGCTCCAGTTTTGTAGAACAGCTAGAGAACAGTAGCCACCATGGAAGATTGCATTAATACCCACAAGACAGATTGCAGCCGCCATCACACACCTGGGACCTGGGGTGGAGAAAGACATCACTGGTTAACAGTGCACAGTCACCTCCACCCAGGGCTGGACTCCTGCTGCGGCTGCCTGGGTCTTGAAGACCGGCATGTGGCATGTTCTGACAGCCGAGAACCAAAGACGAGAACAAAGGCCTTTGCTGCTGAGCCCAGGACAAGGAGCCACGTGAGAACTTGCATCAGCGCCACGAGAAGCTCTCAGTCAGGAAAACCAACTAGGACTGACTTTGGTAGAGCAAATAAGAGAAGGCTCTTGGGGGCCGTAGAGGACAGACTTTCAGAGAAACGTAAGTGCGGTGGCAAGTCTTCCCAGGACAGAGGCAGCACTAGGAAGCCCAGCAAGCAGGACTCTATACCCATGTCCCTGGGTGAGGCCTTGAGGACTGTCCAAAAACCTCACAGAAGAAAGGCATGGGACTTGACACGCCACCCCTCTCACCGCCCATGAGGAAGATACAGAAACAACTGGCTCCAGGAGCTGCCTCAGGCCACTACAGTAACTTTGGCCAGCTCAAGGCCACAGGAGAACCCTGTCACATGCACCAATGAATGACTCAATTTTGCACTAAGCACCTCCTGAAAACAAAAACCAAAAGGAAAAACATTTGTTAATGTATTCTGCTGCTCCCTAGGGGTCTGGGAATTTTGAAATATGAAGGTGCAGAGACCCAGCAAATAATATATTTTTTATATTCCTCCTGTGGACATGGCTGTGCCGAAGAAGGAAGCCCAGCTCTGTGCACGTGGACGCCAGTGGTCCTACTTCTTACTAACATTTCTCAGATTTTCCTTCCTGCAGACAGAGAGGCTGTTTCCAGCGCACAGGACCTGGTGAACAGGAATGTGTAATGTACTGCAGCAAACCGTCCAGGTTCCCCAGAAACGTGTCACTGGCTCAGCGGGCAAAGGAGACTGCTTGCTCTCGGGGGACGCTCAGGCCCCTCGGGGCTGGCCACCCCAGAATTCAACAGGGAGAGAGACTGCCCTGTGCTGAAACCCACCTCGGGGATGATGGAAGACAGCCTTCCTAGGACATCAATCTTCTCAGAATTAAGGAAACAATGTTTCCCCCCAGAATTTCACTACAAAACATTAAAAGATGAAATATAATTCTAGTTTCCTAATAAAAGATTATTTGAGGACAGGAAAATAAATACTCATCTTTGGAAACCTATCAGGGACCCAAACTTCTCTGGCCATCTCCACACAGGGAGGGTGCATCTGACGCAGAGCTAGGTTGCGTTTTTAGGGTGGCTGCAATTTTAGGATGTCTATCGTTTAAGATGTCACACTGATGGCAGATTCCCCTTGGCCTCTGGGCTTAAGCTAATCAGTATGACTTGGCACTGATAAAGAGGCCTGGGACCCTCACTCTCACCCTGTTCCCAGGAGCACAGGCGTTTACCAACAAGCTGTTCTCTGCACATCAACCACAGCTGTCTGCACCCTGGGCTCACCTGGTAGGCCTGAAAACAAACGACTAGAGTCTATTCTATAGACCCCATGAGAGAACTCCCTGCAGAAAATAGAATTCCAGTTGTGTTCGTTTCTAACTATGCTAAGCACATAGGCCTTGTGAATTCCATGTTCAACCAAGTAGGAGGGACGCTGGAATCGGGGGTGGGACAGAGGCTCCTGAAGGTGACCCTGACCTGGAGCTGCTCTCAGGAGATGCGGAGCCACCGGACTCAATGTGCTGGTCTTAATACATGGGCTGTCTCCCTTAACTTCTGCCAAGGAACGGTCAGGCAACATGGGCATGTACCTACGTGTGCTTGGGGGTGTCAGAGAACTCCAGTCAGACCCAATGGGCAATGGGCAGAGGGGTTGGGGGGATTGCAGCTTGTACTGCATTTGCTTGTCACGGGTATTGGTGCGCAGAGGAGTTCAGCCAGTGCTTATGAAGCAGCAGACAGCACTGCCCACCGAAGTGCCTGGCAAGTGGAAGGTCTTCAGGCCCACCGTTCCTTTAGAGCTCACGCGGAAGGTCTAACAGACCTGGGACTTAGGGGAATGGCAGAACCAGGGCCTGCGTCTCCTCACTGGGAACATGGGGGAACCCCCAGAGAACAGCTCTCTGCAGCCAGGACTCACTACACTGGGAGCCAGGGCATTCTCCTTCAGGCTCCTGAAAGCCATGCCTGAAGCAAGCCCATTTACTTCGATTTAGCAAAGGGAGAGACAAGAAGAGGAGGGTTACAAAACTTAAATTATTTTCAAGCCGGGCGCGATGGCTCACGCCTATAAACCCAGCGGTTCCAGACCAGCCTGGGCACCATGGCATGACCTCGCCTCTACAATAAATAAAAAAATTAGCCAGGCATGGTGGTGTGTGCCTGTAGTTCCAGCTACTTGGAAGGCTGAGGTGGAAAGATCACCTGAGCCCAGCAGGTTGAGGCTGTGGTAGCTGTGAGCATGCCACTGCACTCCAGCCTGAGCGGCAGAGTGAGACTCCAACTAAAAAATTGTCTTCAAAACTTCACTAAAGTGGGGTCTGTCCTGAAAAAACACCACATACAAATCTGATAAAGCTTCAGGTCTCTGTTCAAATGTTGCCTTCTCAGGCTGACCTTGACCACTCCACTACCATGCATAAAACAGTGGTGCCTGTCACACCATGGCATTCGTCTACTCACCCCACTTTTTCCTATCACCAGCCTGACCTCTTATTTTGTTATCTATTACCCATCTCCTCTCTGTCCTATGGCAGCTGTTCATTGAGTGTTTCTGGTGGTTATTAGGTGTGACGTGAAGGCCCTGGTAACAGAAGGGAATGGCAAGTGAGTCCCAAGTGCAGCTCTTGTTTCTGGGCACACTGCAGTGTGACAGCATCACACACAGGGCTCTTCCAGGAAGAAGGCAGGGATAACTGCAGGACCCACAGCAGCCCATCTGGGCCTCATGAGGCCCAGTGACTTTCCCTCTCTGTGCAGCCCCAAGCTCAAGCTCTGCCTGGATGCTAGCACTGGGGGCTCCTGAGGATAGCTCGGTGCTCATAGCCAAACACAGGCAAGGCCATTCTGCCCCAAACAAAATAAAAGGAAAATATAGCTCCACGTTCCATCTGTGTTATCTCTTGCTGGTTCCTTCTCTGATTTGGTGAGGCTATAACTACATGTGCTTATAATTTCTGTACTCTGGTTCTGGTCTATGGCCAGGGAAATTTCAAGAGTTCTTTAAGAATACCTCCCATGGCTAGCCCACCTCCCAAATGCTCTTTCTTCCCTTTTACAAGCAGCTTACCTATATTCAGATCCCAACAAGGAAGCTCTCTCTCATTACTTGTAAAGAGTGACAAAAAAAACCTTGCTCATGTTCTTCTGTTCTCAGTATGTCTGGAAAATGGATGATTTTCAATCATTATTTTGTATTCTGGGGTACTTGGCCACATGGCTGGACCACCAGCAAAGCACCATCCATGGGGCAAGATGCTGAACAAATGAAAATGCCAAAGATACCCTGTCAACCTGTGGTACCTCTAGTTTACGCCACCGTTGGTGATGGGCACACACCCCACTTTACAGCTCTCTGCACAGCAGGCTGATCTTGGAGCATCGTGGGCATTGGGCATGCCCACTGCCTTCTCTTATATGACGTGTCCACAATGCTCTTATGAGAACTTAAGCTCCTTAGGGGCACGGGCCTGTTTTTTCCATATCTTTATATCTAGCACACAGCAAACACAACAAATGTTTATTTAAAGAGTAAAGTGCTGATTTATATTTCCAGTCTAGTCACCGATTTCTCCTTAGCACTAAGAAGTCAAAGCGGATGAAGTAAAAATCCCTGCCTGCAGGACCTCTGGGAAAGCAGGCCCTGGGCTGTCAGGATTTGCCAGGCTGGCATCCCATGCCCCATCACATCAGAAGCCAGGGCCAGTCTGCACAGAGATTCAAACGTCAGACACAAGACCTCACTCCTGCTCGCGTCTTCTGTTCTGGTACCATCTTCCCCTGCAGGAAGCAAGTGGGGGAAGAAAGCCCCTGAGGGATGGAGGAGGGCCACATGGGCTGTGGGTGGCACCTTCCACTGGCCTTCCTGGCAGACTCATTTTGGTCTAAGTGTTGATATTAGCTCATCAGCACCACTGTTTCCGATTCTAATTTACATTTCCCAAGATGACGTAGCTTGGATTATTCGCTGTCTTGGAAAGGACTTGATCCAAAAGACTAGAAGGAGCTTAAACAATAGATTCACATTGAGCTGCTCTAACTTCACATGGGACAGGAGACTAGACTTCAGCCCACGTGCAGCAGTCATGGGTGCCATTACCCTTACTCCTTCCTAGCGACCACCCCTCCCTCCAGACCCTGAGGAAGAAGCCTGGCCTATGGCCCAAGCTTAGCTCAGAACACACAGGCAACAAGAAATGTTTTTACTCAGATCTTACGGGGTTTCTGTAAGCTGTGCTTCCAACGGGTAGCCACAGCTAGTCCCTCTTTGGTAGCCATTGCTGCCTCCAGCTCTTGGACCGATGGGTCTATGGAGAATTATTTGGAAAAATATGACATGAGCCAACCCAAGAGAAGCCCAGGATCTTTTCCACTAGAACCCGTGTGACTGCTTAATAAGGGATGACTTCTCTGTGACCTATAGATGTTCTTTAAGAATAAATTTAAATGGGCCGGGCATAGTGGCTCAAGTCTCTAATCCCAGCAATCTGGGAAGCCGAGGTAAGAGGACTGCCTGAGCTCAGGGGTTCGAGAACAGCCCGGGCAACTTGGCGAGACCTAGTCTCTACAATATATCAACAAATTAGCTGGATGGGGTGCTGCACACCTGTAGTTCTGGCTGTAGGAAGGCTGAGGTGGAAGGACTGCCTGAGAGCCCAGCAGGTCAAGACTGCGGTGGCTGTGAGCATGCTACTACACCCCAGCCTGGGCAATAGAGTGAGATTCCAACTCCATAAAAAAAGTTTTTTTTAAGCCTTCATTAAAATTCCTTAGGCCCTAGGCCAACATCTTTGCCCAGTTCTCTACCACCTGGAAACTGCCAAGTTGAAGGTCTTCTCTCACCTTACGCAACTTTCCTACAGCATTTGACATTTCTGACAGAAGGGACCTGACACCCTCCTGCTCACTCTTTACTCTTCCTCTGCTGACTCATGTCTGGATGATCGCAAAGTTCTGAGCTCTGTGACCTCTCTGCCAATTTCATGAACTCCCTCCACTCTGTTTATGCTGAGTGCCAGCCAGATTGACATTTCAGGCCATGAATTCTTTTGCAGGCTTCAGAATTCCCAGTTATCTTATCCTAGACACCTACCAGCCTCTGAAAACTGAGAGATAAACACCCTGTCTCGGAAGAGAGAGGTGCTCACAGCAGGGTCCATGAGAACAGAGTCTTCTCAAAGTGGAAGGCAGTGCTGGGCTAACATCACCATGGCAACAATGAGAGGATTCTGCACACCTAACTGATTAAGACTTCGGAATCTGTAGTGTAAGTTTAAAAATTATAAGCATAAGATTATGGAGCATGAACTTACAAAATCATGGACTCACAGACTCTAGAATGTATCTCAAAGCTTTAAAATAGTATTTTCAGAGGGCAAAAAAGTCTCTCCAACAAAGCAAACTTAGATTATACAAAACAGTAAAATGTTTTAAAAGAAAACTTTTAGCCAGATGCGTGGCTCACACCTGTAATCCCAGCACTTTGAGTGGTGGAGGTGAGAGGACTGCCTGAGCTCACAAGTTCAAGACCAGCCTGAGCAACATGGTGAGACCACGTCTCTACAGTAACTGTCACACACAAACACACACACTTACACACAAAAAATTAGCCATCCCGTGGTTCCAGCTATTTAGAAGGCTGAGGCAGAAGGATCACCTGAGCCCAGCAGGTCAAGGCGGCAGTGGCCATGAGTGTGTCACCGTACTCCAACCTAGGTTATAGAGACTTTGTCTCAATAAATACATAAATAAAAGAACACTTATTTGTCACCAATCGATAACTTTATTTTTAAAGAAAGGACATTTAAAATATAATTACCATTTCCTAACACTAACATTTAGTTTAAACAGGACACACACAACACACACACACACACACACACACACACACACAATTTCTGAATAAGGGACAAATACAGGTAACTATAAGAAAAGAACCCATTAAACTGTCCTGATTTTTTCACACCATCACAGATTGATGAGCAGTATCACAGATAAACACACTGGTTCAAGGATCTATACACATAGGAACCACCGTTTCACTTCTGGCTATGGGTTCAGGGCATGGTTTCTCAAAGTGTGCATTATGTAAAACATCTCCTAAGAATCTGTAAGACAAGGATTCCTTGGCCTGTAGTAAGTTTAAGAAATACTGCACACTAGAGCTCCCTCTTTTTTTTGAGTTGGAGTCTCACTCTGTCACCCAGGCTGGAGTGCAGTGGCACGCTCACAGCCACCACAGCCTTGACCTGCTGGGCTCAGGCAATCCTTCTGCCTCAGCCTTCCAAATAGCTGGAACTACAAGCACGCACTACCATGCCCTGTGAATTTTTTGATTTATTGTAGCGACGAGGTCTCACCATGTTGCCCAGGCTGGTCTCGAGCCCGTGGACTCAGGCAATCCTCTAGTCTTGGCCTCCCAAAGTGCTGGGATTATAGGCTTGAGCCACTGTACCCAGCCAGAGCTTCCTCTTTTTATTTTACTTTTTGAGCCGGAGTCTCATTTGTCACCCAGGCTGAAGTGCAATGGCACACTCAGGGCCACTGCAGTCTTGACCTGCTGGGCTCAGGCGACCTTTCCACTTCAGCCTTCCAAGTAGTTGGAACTACAAGTGTGTGCCACCACACCCGGCTAATTTTTTTATTTATTGTAGAGATGAGGTCTTGCCAAATTGTCCAGGCTGGTCTCAAACCTGTGGGCTCAGGCAATCCTCTCACCTTGGCTTCCCAAAGTGCTGGGATTATAGGCATCAGCCACCGTACCTGGCCTGAGCTTCCTCCCTCTTTTTAAAAATTCGTGATGTTCATGTTGTCATAAAGGTTCAAAGAGTCTTTTAGTAAAGAAATGTGTTTCCCTGTTTGACCTTGATAGAATTGGAAGGATCTGTGTACTCCGCCTACGATTATCCCTGAGGACTAGTGTTATTTGGCCACACTCAGAAACAAGTTGGCTTAAGGGAAGAATAGGTACAAGTCGAAACATATTGCCGTTGATGGTCTTAAGCACAGAAATGTCATCCCTTATTACCACCAGCTTACTGGTCTACTGTCTGTCCACTCTGATAATCTTCGGTGGGATTTTTGATACTCTGATGCCTACTACTAATCTCTCTCCTGTTTGGTGAGGGCCCTCCTTTGAGAATAAAGACTTCCTTCTGCCCTAGTACCAGAGCTCTTCTGGAAGTGCCAGCCTCCCATGTAGTAAGAACCTCAGTAAATGAAGTCCACACTCAGCAGTCCTCCCAAATCTTGAAGGTGACCTGATCCACCAACTGAGACTTCAAGTTAACAGGGCAACTTGTCTGTGGAAAATAAATCCCAGAACTCTTTTAAAATCTTATTCAAGCCCTCTTTCTTCATTAAGGCACTAACCTGCATGAGGCTAGCTCTTCTGCCTACCATTTTTTCAATCTTTTCCTTGTGGGAGGTCTGAAACATTTATTCATTTAAGTGGTATCTAAGCCAGTTGGAGGCCTGTTCTGTCCACGAAACACCTCTCTAAAAGAGTCTAAATGACTTCAGATAATCTGACAAAAGCACATGGGGCTCAGTATTAATGGTGGAAGAAGGAACATCCATTTCATTTTGAAGTATTTCTATCTTAGAATAAACTTCTCCAAGGAAAGACCCAGAACTCCACTGAGCATTAGCTACACACGCACAACAGTCTGCATGGCCTCTTCAGCGGTTCTAACAGGATGAAGGTCTGGACCAAGGAATGACGTAAACCAAGAGAAGGCTGACTGTGGAACTGAAACATTTAAAACATCTAACGAATCTCTAGAGCTCCCAAAATAAACAGTATATCAATGAGAGGTTGACCATTCCTGTAACTTGAAGAAGGAAGGCTTTTATCTGATGCTGGCGCAGGTGAACAATGATGAAATGAAATTTTCTGACATCTGTTCTACAGAACTAGCTCTGACTGCTTGCTTATGACATGGAGAGGCCCAAAATTTATTTCCTAAATTAGAAGGCAACAGACTAACACCCTTACCTCAGCCCCATCTCTACTTCTCCCTCAATCCTAGGTGAGGATTTTCTCTCAGAGAAGATGCACTGCTATGGAGCTCTTCCAGAGTTTAACAAAGACGACAACGAAAGGAAGTGTGGGTGTGGAGAAAGGAAGAGAGCTGCCTTCACGGAATGTCCACTCTGTACAGACTGAGCTGGTGCTTTATAAATTTCCTCGTGAAACCACATACTTACATGATATTCAGCAGAACTGACGGGACTTCCAGCCCTGAGAAGTAGCCTCGGAGGGAGGGAGCCAGCGCATCTGCAAAGACATGTGGGGAGACGGCTATGAGCCAGGGGTCCTCCTCACAACCTCACTCCCCATGGAGGGGACTGCTTGTCTACCATTTCCTCGACGTTCCCACCGCTCCCACTGTCCTGCGGGGGATCCTCCTCCAAGGGCTGGAACACATCAGAGCAGTATCCCGAGAACTCCTCCCCACTCCCCATGCCCTTATAAATTAATGCACGGGATAAAAGCCCTCAGAAAAGTACCCACCTCAAGAAATGCCTGAAGTTCCAACTCCCCTGCTGCCATCTTCCTTGCCAAAGCTAACAGTCATTATGAGGCTAAAATCCGGCCCGGTGAATTCCCCTTTCTATACCCAGAAATGCCTGGGCTGGTGAAAAGCCATCTGATGGAAGCACGTATCTGCTTTGATAAGGAAAGGGTCGTTCGTGACCCCATCTGTGCCAGTGGTCTGGCCAAGACTTCTTTGAGATTTTACTCCCATTCTTTTAGAAAAAGGGCCTGGCTTCTTGGTACTGTGGGGTGTCGGGGACCCCATGCCCTCTGCTCACTCTGCTGAGGATGGAGCCAAAACCTTTGGCAAGGAGCCTTATGGGTGGGACCAGCAGCCCCATCTCTAGGTTTCCAAAGTGGAAGGCCAGCCCCAAACACAAATGGATTGAGCAATGTTCTGTCCATTTGGCAGAATATTCCAGATCTTATGCCAAGAAAAACATGAAAAAACAGGCACAAGGGCAAGTGCACTTTGTCTTTAACAAACATCCATCTATTGGCAACGTCAGTTTTGCCTGTGAGCCTTGGGACGGAGGCGAGAGGTGCCTGCTTCCCGCTGCTCCTCTGTTCACACCAGTAGGGGAGGTCGCTCTGTGCCTGTGAGCAGCACAGGAAGCACTGCCAGGAGAGAAGGGTGAGCAAATCCTAACGTCAGGGAGGACTGCAGGGCCCTGTGAAGGTGGCACCCGCCTCCAGTGTGTCAGGAGGAGGGGGCTCATCCAGATCTCCCAGACACCAAGATGAAGCAGGAGGCATTCTGGTTGAAATGGAGGCAGGGTGGGGCCAGAGGAGGCCTGTGAGCAACTCTGCAGGTGCAGGGGCTCTGAAGGGATTGATGGGAACCTCCCACCTCATCTCCTTTTTTTACAGGTGGGAGAAAAAAAAATCAGTGGAGATCTGGGTATTACAAAAGGCTGTGGTCTCAGAGCCCAGAGGGGTTGGGCCTGGGTCAGAATCCAGAACTAGGCCCTAGGAGATGCCTTAAGTTGATTCTAAAAGCTGAGATGTCTGGAATTTGGGTCCTAGAAAAAGCTGACATAGTGCCCCTGACCAGTTCCTCTGGTTCACACACAGGAGCACTGGGAGTTTTCTACCACCCCATGGTTCTGAGTGGCTCCTCCTCCTTAGCTGCGATGCAGGGCCACATTGGAGAACTTTATCCACCTAGGCCAACCTGGGATACAGGGGCCTGGCTTCACTAAATCTGAAGTGGGGGCCTGAAAGGACCAAACACATACTTTGAGCCTCTGCTTACACCAGGAATCCTCCTCAGGGACTCTCTCAAGCCGTCTGTGTTTTGGGTCTCCTCCGGCAACCACATCAGAGATTAACAGAAATCAGATCACTAGCTTGACTGAGGCCTCAGAATTGTGCAAGAACAGAGTTGTGTTTCTTGGGAGCCAGCAGCAGGTACGAAAGCTCGTTTATGGCAGGGCCAGAGTCACTCTCAGCACGCACAGCAATTACCGGGATAAGGGATCAGAAATTTTCCCATGCAAGTAGGCTAAAAAAAAAAAAAGATTCCTGGCCAGCGTGGAGGCTCACGCCTGTAACCCCAGCACTTTGGAAGGTCAAGGAGGGAGGATTGCTTGGGTTCCAGAGTTCAAGACCAGCCTGGGCAACATAGCAAGACCTCATCTCTACAAAAAAAAAAAGTGAAAGAACCAAAAAACACATACAAATTGGGAATTTAGGAGTGTACACAGAACAAAGAAAAGAGAGAAAAATAAAAAGGGGATAATGTAGGATGACATGGGAATAGAGTCTAGGGGAGGAGAGGGCAAAAAGGGGGAGAAGACAGAAAGAGACATGGAGAAAAAACTCATACCTACCCATGGCTCATGGCTTTGTGCATCTGAATCCACTTGCTCACTAAGCAAAGAGCAGAGTTGGAGCTGCCTTCCTGAGACAGGTGGTAAAGAATAGGACGGGGGCACAGAGACCCCGTGGCAGGTGGGGGGCTGGGAACCTAAACACACAGTAGAAGGGGGATGGGTCTGTGTGCACCGGGATCAGTGTGGAGCGCAGTGGTGCGACTGGTGCTGCCTGGTGTGGGCTGAGCCCCAACGAGGCCAAGACACGATGGGGTTTCAGAGACACAGGAGAAGGAGGGCTGATGGGGTGAGGGGGAGCCGCACAGTGGATGGCATGGATCTGCTTTTGGTGAAGGTGACTGAGAGAGAAACCTCCCCTTCCCTCGCCCCAGCCTCTCTGACGTCCTCTCTAGCACACAGCCCCCACGCTCTTACACACATGCCTGCAGTGGGTGGGACTGGTGCACCATGGCCTGTCCTCAGGCTCTCTTCAGTCTGCTTAGGTGCACACCAGGGTGACAAGAAGGCAGATTCGAGCCTTACACTGGAGGTCCAGGGTAAGTTGTGCTCAGCTGAGGTGGGGTGCCAGTAACACAGTAGGCTGGCTGATTCTCCGGGTGCATGTGGTAGCGGAAAGACAGACCCCCAAAGTCATCAACCTGTGCCTCATGCCTCGGTCCCTACTATGTGCTTGTCAAGAGGGTGGGCTCTTCTCACTGCATTCCAGACAGCCAAGGCTGAGTCTCCTCTTCCAGCCTTGAGAGGCTCAACTGTGCCCACCTTCCAGCAGAGGGCAGTGCCCCCCAGGCCAAGTGTGAGCTTTCACCAAGGTTCAGGCAGGGCCTGGGTGAACCAGATGTTCTGTGCTGAAGAGAGGGCTCACCCTTGCTCTCATTCAGGCTGCTTGTTGTGCTGTGGCCTTTTGGTCCCTGGTAGATCCTGGCCACTCCTGCCCATTCCCCAGGGGCTGCTTTAGATGCCTCTGAACATTGGGGAAACCCATCAATCCCTCCTGACTCCTAGTTAAGCTCCTCTCCAGACGGTTCAGCAGGGGTTTAAGCCTACTCATTTGAATCATGTGATACGGGCTGGCCTTCCACATAAGGCAACGACCCCTGACATTTCTTCATCCTGTTTACAGAAAAGTGTGTGTCTGCTCTCTCCCTCACACACACATTCAATCAGGCACACTCACAAGCTTGCATACAATTCCAGGGGCTTCTGAAGCACCCTTAAGAATCTCTAACACTATATATTTAACCAGAATGAACCCTGGTATTTAGTCTGTGCCAGAGACTGTGCTAGGTGCTTCACACAGTCTGTGATTTCTAAGTGAGCAGGTGATATGGTGGACCCTGGGACTCCTCTCCACTAGACCTTAGTAAGGATGACAACAGTTATTACTATCACAGTCCACTACCCAGGGGCCACACTGTTTGGGAGTCTAATGTTACACTTCTTTAGGAATGCTCTTTTAATATGCAGTGCCCCTGCAGGGGTAACACTGTAAGCCTCCAACACCTTAGCACAGTAGTAGATAGGACAGGAGTGGGAGCACACTAGTATACCTGAAAAAATAACTCAGAGGAAAAATAAAATGAAATACTACAGAAAGTAGTAAGCATCCATTAAAGTAATTTCTGCCCTCTTCCATTTATAGATGAGAAAACTAAGGCTCAGAAGATTAAAATACATACAGAATTTGTTTCCAATATCGATGCCAAGGACAGGAAGACCTTGACTAGCCCCTTGGGTGGAACCCCTGCCTGATCCACCAGCCATGATTTATGAGTAGCACAGGATCAAACTCCAAAAGAATAATTGTTTGCACTGTACTCCCCTTTCTAGTGACTTAATCCCATTATCATACTTGCCCTTAGCAACAGTCATGAGAAGTGCTCAGCAGGTGATTGGCTCAGTTAAAGGTCACTATTGTTAGTAAATACCCTTTGGTTTGATTATTTTCTTCTCCACCAAATAAAGGGATATGTCAGCATCACCTGGGAACTTGTTAGAAATGCAGACGTTTTAGGGGTGGGGTTTAATGACCCGCATATTTTAACAAGCCCTGCAGATGCACACAATCAAGTATGAGAGACACTGTTCTTGATTATGGTTTCTAAACATATGGCTGGAAAACTAGACCAGAGAGAGGCTCTGGTCAAGAAAGTTTGAGAGAAATGCAAAGACTGTGGCCCTCTAGCAGGTTTGATACACATCAGCATATTAAAGGCGGAAAAAGTTCCAAAATAAAGAAAACCTGTCTGACCTGATCTAGCCCTGGGTCTCCCAAGCTTATCTGATCACAGAATCTTTTTATTATGTAAATATTAATACCTGTGGGTGCTGAGAAATGTAGGTCTAAAAGGCTCCTTCCAACAGTAACATCTGGAGGAATCTAAGAGGTTGAGATGTGCCAAACTGGCAATCAGGTATCTAACTCTTAATAAACCTAATTAGAGCTGGACGACCACAAACCAGCTGGTGCCCTGGATGTCTGACCTACATGGAGAGCTAAGGCTTTTTCTTACCTTTCCTAACATAGGCTCTTTCCTAGCACCACATTCAGAAGTAAGCTCTCCCTCTTTGAAGAAAATAGTTTTAAACACAGTAACTTCAAGTCCATTTTATGTGAACATCAGAAATGTTGTCTCAAACTCATTGATTCACCACTTTAAAAAAAGAGGAACAAGGACTGTCTCTCTTTCCCAGGCTGATCTGGAACTCCTGGGCACAAGCAGTTTTCCTGACTATGCCTCTCAAGGTGCTGGGATTATATGCAGGAGCCACCGCACCTGGCCTGGATTCACCACTTTTTAAGGCATGGGTATTCTCAAGAAGGTTCTACCACCACCCTAAATGGAGCCCTGAACCCCGTGGGGGCTTTTACCCGGCACAGAGCCAACTGCAGCAAACCATTCCACACAGTGATTTACTCCCATCAAACTCTGCCTCACTCGCTCCAGACCTGGGAGCCACTCGGGTAGCAGCACCAATGAATGTTAGGCCGGGCTCAGTTGCCAAGCCCTAAGCATACTCTGGTCCAAGAGACTCCAAACTCACCAAATAGGCTGGAGGGATGATTTGCATTACACAAGATTATCCTCTTTAAAGCGCTAATTACAGGGTTCTGTTAAATAGCAACCCTCCCCATTCCTAATAAAACACCCAAACTGAAAGAACACTTTTCAGGAATTTCTCTGCTGCATGAAACGAGGCCCACCTGTGAAGGAAACGCCATTCTCCTTCCCCTCACTCCCAGCCCACACTGTCAGCAGAGAGCAAGCATGGGATGCAATCAGCATTCTTTATTACCTGTCTAGCATCTCCCATTTCTTGCCTAGGACAATTACACAAGTCACTATTATCTAGGCAAAATGTCAAGATGTATGTGGCTTGGTCCAAAGAATAAGTTTACCATCTCACTCCTCCCAAAAGTTGGCAAAAAGATGAGCAAGTGTCTTGGTTATGCACACTAAGAACCAGCTGGGTGGGAGGCGGGGAGATATATATAAAACGTCCTGGCTGGAGAAGGCCATGCTCCATCCCAGCCTTGAGCTCCTGCAAGATCTCCCAGTCAAGATGACAGGGTGATGCTGAGGACCCAGCCCAGGTAGGGACATGGTCTAGACCGTAAGAGCAAAGTGCTAGAACAGAGAGACTGAGAACACCTCCTGCTAAAACCAATCAAGGATAGGTTTAATTAAACACAAGACCTCAGGGAGAATTTTCTCTTATGGGCTTTTAGACTCTCTTCCTGTCTGTCCCAAGCACAAGCCAGGCACTCTTGCTTCCAAAGAGGCATGTGAAATGTGCTCAGACATCTCAGAAGTTCACTTAAGACGCCACTTGGGTTGAGGGCACCCAAGCGTGCAACACCCTGTGTCAGATTAAGTCCACAGTGGTTGCTTGTCATCCATATTTAATTTTGTCAGTCTGTTAATTTTTAACTATGTTTGCTATCAAGGGCTATTAGAGGTCCCCAGGAGCTGAGTTCAGTGAAGCGAGTAGAACTTCGTGTCAGAACGCACGAAGCTTGAAGTTGGGGTGTCCCACTTTCCCATCCTGTCACTGGGTTCTGGCCTTCCCCACTGGCAGCACAGATCCTGAATAAAATATGATCCCATTTGGAGTTGATTTTCCTTTCCCCTCCTGTCACAACTGGTTTTCTTCAAGGAAAAGTTCATTTCTCCTTTTATGAAGGTTACCATTTTATAATTTGAAAGTTTCTTTGCAGTCTTGGTTTTGTTTCCAAAGCAGTTAGAATCCACATACTTTGGGATGGTATCTGGGTGCCTTATGCCTATGAAGGCAGCCAAAAACCCCGGTGAACATTCAGCTGACCCAACCACTGAGCCTCATCTCAGCACACAGCACAAGCTGCAAACCATGCTTGCTCTGGCTGCAGCTGCTTCTCTTCTTGACCAAAGGTAAAAGCCTGCATCCTCGGGTTTCCCGTCGGGTCTTGGTCAGGAGTCCTAGTGTTCTGCATGCTTCTTAAGCGTCTGGGGAGGGCTCAGGAGCTCCTGGGCCAGGCAAGATCAAGTTCCAAGAAAGGGATAGTAGTCAAGAGCTATTTCAATAATAACTACTACTCTATGCCAAGCATTTTAATCTTTCCAACAAAATAACCGATAAAGTAGTTGTTCGTTCTTCCCATTCCTATTTATAGATAATGAAACCAAGGCTCAATACGGTTTAAACAAAATTTTAAAACTTGCTTAAATCCCCAAATTTAGCAGAGCGGGTGGAAACTCATTAAAATCCTGTTTGTATGATTTTAAAACCCCAAGTCCCACTTAGGTGTCAGACACTCTCTCTGTACTACCCTACTGTTAAGTTGGACCACACAGATGTTAATCCCAGGGAAGAGGCAGTTCACAAACAGTACCTACAGGTGCGACTCACTGAGACAGGGCTGGGCTTTCAGTGCTGATAAGGTCAAAGGAGAAAGTGTATAGATCTAGAGGTAGCCTCAGAAAAAGGATGGCAGGAAGTACTTAAGAAACCTGGGACAGGCCGGCTCGGTGGCTCAGCCTGTAATCCTAGCGTTTTGGGAGGCCGAGGCAAGTGGATTGCCTGAGCCTGCGGGTTTGAGACCCACCCAGGCAACTTGGTAAGACCTCGTCTCTACAATAAATCAAAAACTAGACAGGTGTGGTAGTGCGCGCCTGTAGCTCCAGCTACTTGGAAGGCTGAGGCGGAAGGACTGCCAGAGCCCAGCAGATTGAGGCTGCGGTAGCCAGGAGCATGCCACTGCACTCCATTCTAGGTGACAGAGTGAGTCTCCAACTCCCAGAAAAGAAACCTGGGACGTACCCAACGAAGGCCACACTGCTCCCCACAGGAGGCCCCACTGTGAGCTGTTCTCCCAAGCCTGGCAGTAATACATTGTGATTTCTAGTGAAGTCACCTTAGGATCAGTGACCTTGGCCAGAGCCACACAGTCACTCACTGGGAGACTGACTAGTGTCTGAACAGCATTTGCTTCTGAAATTGCCCAGTATAGGGAGCTTTGGGCCCCAGTAGCAGCAGCTCTGGCCAAAGGAGCAATGATCCCTAACACCTCTGGACGAATGATTTTGACTGCTTATAAAGAGACCAGCGAGGACAGGGCAGATGCTTGTCTCTCACTGCAGAGGAGGGGAAGAGACGGAGCTGATCATCAGGGAGTATATGCTTGACCAGGAGTGGGATCTCCTAGGTTCCATTACAGGACTAAGAAGAAAATCATCTCCCCAAGCACAAGATGGGACTCTGGCTTGGAAAGAGGCTGGGTAGAAAGCTAGTGGAAGAACTGTGGGAAGAAAGTGCCAGAAGGTCCAGGGAGAAACAGGCTGGATGACCTGTGGATCTTTCTGTTCCCTAGTTTCTCTGATAGGAAAGCAAGATAAGGTTGCAGCTGGAAAGTTCAAGGACAGCAGGTGCGTGTAGAGCAACACAAAGACTATTTCGTCTCTCTGGAACTTCAGCTGCTTCCTCTTCTGGATATATTTCCCATTAGGGAGATTTTCTACTGGCAAGTGTGTTCTGGCCTGGCTTGGGGGACGGCTCCTCTGGGGGATGCGTTCTCCCAGTGCTGGCACAAGCTGCAGAGGCCACACAACTGCTGGATGCAGGGCAGATGCTGCCACTCACGTGTCTCATCTTACTCTGTTCTTCATTCACTCTTTCTCATCGCTGGCCTTCCGTTTGGCTACAGCCATGAGGTCTCTGAAGCCCCCACTGGCATGATCAAGGTGTGCTGGACGGCCTATGTGCTTCACTCTCACTGCCTCGTGGGTACCTTGGACTTAGTGGAGGGCTTCCTTCTCCTAGTGAAAATTCAAATGTTCCTTAAAAGGCCCTTGGGAAGGGTTACCTTTTTTCTCCTTTTAAAGTAAACATTTACTAAGTCCTTACTATATGCCAGACACTCTTCTAAGTGTTTTACATGAGGGATTATCAGTCCTATTTTCCTGAAGCCCACAGAGATTTAGGAACTTGCTCGGTGAAGGCTGCACAGCTCATTGGCAGAACCATGTCTGATGAGGCAGCTCCAGAGACTGAACTTTCAACCTTACATTACTTCCGGGGACTCAAAAAGAAAAGCAGCATCAGAGTTCTCCTGAAGGGCTCACGTTCACAGCACGGGCCCAAGAAGGCGAGTCCCATTCTCATAGGAGGCCTGGCATCGTGGGCACAGTGTCTGGCCTCTCTACCCCCATCTCCTATGAAAGCTAAGTGAGATGCTCCTAGAAATCCTAACAAAACAGGAAGCTAGGCAAGGCTGGCACCGTCAGGAGACGGAACACTCAAGGGGTGTTCTGACCTTCACAGTCTGACCTTCACAGAACTGCAGGTTTAGAGGGAAAGATCAATGTCAGAGGATTAATAGTTTCAGTTATGTCTGAAAATAATTTAAAGCCTTGGGCAGAACAGCCCCAAAGGCAGCCCTTCAAAGCTGGAGGAAGACAATGCACCTTTGGGCCTCAAGGACAAGGAAATAAAGGGTTAGGTGCTAACCCGGTCTGGGATTCACAGAAGCAAAAGCCTGGAATCTCCTGATCCCTCCCTTACTTTTGGGCGGTAGGCCTACAGGGTGAGGTGCTGACGCCACCTTCCACAGGTCCCAGAAATGGCTCTGTTCACAGGTTCCCCCATAGGACCAACCACCATTACAGCATTGGCTACTGGCTACTGTCTTCTGAACAGGAGATAGAAACTGAAAAACCAGAGGCCTTGCCACGTATCTACCATGTACCTGGTGAGGATTCATAGCTGCTCCGCGGCTGGGAGAGTTGAAGAAGTCCCAGTCACCTCTGCCCTCAAGACAACCCTCATGTTCTCAGTACTTAAAACACACCTCATGTCACAGAGTCCTTCTGTCGTCTACCTCAGTATTCTCTACAGAAAACAGTGACAGAGGAGATGCTTAATAAAATTTGTGTCTTTTTTTTAAGTTTTAAAATCTGGTTCTCAAGGAATTGTACACTAGTGAAGAGTAGTGTAAAGTAGTGGTGGCAGGGACAGCCTTGCAGTTTAGGCATCTACCGACTGCTCCTGAGCCCATCTATCCCTCTGTGATCTCCTTTCCCAGTCGGCCTGTATCTTTTTTTTTTTTTGAAACTGGATCCATTTCTGTATTTATTTTGGGTTTAACCTTTAAGATTTTTCCAGTGTGTCACAGAGACCTTCCAAGGGCATGTGTGTCTTGCCCCCAGAAGTCCGTGTTACAATTTTAAAACTTTTTCTCAGGACAAATGAAAAAGAATCAGGTAACCAGGACTTTCTCAGTCCTACTTACCTGCAGAAGTTTCTGGCCCCAAACTGGTTCTGACTCTAGCAGACAGTACATGGTGTTGTCGTTCTAGAATATGGCAAGGACAGCACACTCTACCTACTTTCTTTCTGCTCCATCAGCAGTAAGACTAAAAGCAAAAGATGAATCCAGACTTAAAAAGTAGTGTGTGACTATGAGATGACAGAAACAGTTGTCTTCAGAGTGCAACTTTCCTGAAAGCAATGGATGAAAGCCTCCTCTCCTATCCAGAGTGACTTACATAATACACAGTATTTAATAAACTTCAAATACCGGTGACTTTGAAAGTAAGCTGGATGGTCACTTCTAAAAATGTTAATGATCTTCTTAGAAATCAGATGTTTGCTGCACAGGGTCATGCTTTCATCTCTAAAAACAAGGCAGTATTTGAGGTTTTCAGTCCTATTACCTGATCCAATCAATTTCTATTTTTAAAAGGGGGGGGGGATCTGATGGCAAACAAGTACCTTCAATTTAGAGATGAGAATTCAGAAGGGGTACCAGACCACAACTGAAGCTGGGGCAGAGCTAGAAATGTGGCTCAACTCCTTTTCAATGTCACGTCTGTTTCCTGGGTCTTTCTTCTTCTGGGTTCCAGTGGGCAAACTGGAAAACATATCCAGTTGTTTCACACAGGCTTCCACTAGCTAGACACACCATCCCTGCTGAAGTGAGATCTCCTGGCTGATCCATGGAGGCTGAGATGAGGATCTTGCGATACACAGTTCTTGGTGCTTCATCTGGGAGCCCAAGAGGAGACAAGCAGCAGCGAGTCTTTGCTCTGGTTCCTGGCCTCCCCGGGATGCTCATTCTGAGTTCTTCTCCTATGTGAAATGTACTTAGTGTGATGGGGCCAATTCTCCCAAAATCTCAGAGATTAATACCTTAGTGCCAAAGTTGCATCACCATGAAAACAAAACGCTGCAGTCTACTTGAGATCATTTTTACTCTGATTAAAATTTTTATTGAAATCTCAGACGTTGCCAAGAAATAGTTTTCGCAACAGGGGAAAAAAATAGCTAACAAACAAATTCAACATGGGAGCTCCCTCTGCTGGTCTGCAGTAGGTTGATATGTTACAAACACATTCCCAGAGACAAATCTAATTTGCTGGAGAAGTGGACAAAAGACAGGTGTGTTGGGCTTTGCCTCAGGAGAGAAACACTAGAAGAAAAAAAAAATCCATGTCTCAAAATAGAGAATAACATTGCTGAGAAAAGTAAAACTATTTCAAAGCCTCTCCAAAGACATCATTACGACTCCCAAAGCAAAACTTATCCACTAAGGGGATATGCTCCGTTTGGGCCTTCCCACTCTGCTCTACCTCCAGTTAACAGATTCTTTTAGGCCTTCTGCGCGAAGGGTAGGTGCTGATTCCCTTGTCTTGGCCTCCAAGTCTCTTCTTTTAGGTTTCCCATCTACTTAGAGAAGAAAGATCCAAGGAATCACTGGAGTAAGGCCTTTCCAAAACTCCATTAAAGAATAAGTCTTTGGTGAGCCAGCACCTTGAGTGGAAAAAGCAAGACCTGGGAGCCAGGTGACCTGGGTCTAGTCAGGGTAGAGCCACTTGCGACTTTGGGTAACTCTCTCCATCTTCTCAGGTCTGTTTCCTCATCTGTAAAATGGGTCAGACCAGCTGATCTGTAAAGCCTCTACCAAGTCACTCTATTATTCTCATATTGGACAGATAAATTAAATAACCACATTTGTTCATGAATCTTTAGGATAAAGCATCTAGGGCTGCATTGGGAATGACTCCATACAAAAAGTGGTCTTGAACACATGGATCTCACGGATATAAGAGTTCTACCAAATCTAGGACCAACGGGCCAAACCCAAGTGGATTCCAGGTTGGGAAAGTCTCAAGATCAAGGAAGAACTCACAGGGGAGAGTGCCACTATGGGCAATGCGTCAAATGCCTGAGTCCATCTAATCTTGGCACTGTCTCTCCCATACTTACTTATATGGTGGCTTTCTCCCACCATATCCCCACAATTAATTCTGAATGAAGCAAGGGCAGATGTCATGGCCAACAGACACCATTCCTAGTACTTTCAGGTCACTGTCAACTCTTGTTATTCAGGGTAATGGTGAAAGGCTTTGTTGCTGACTAACCAAAGCCATGAATATTCAGAAGTCTATGCAAATTTACACTTATTTACACTTGCCTTAACTACCAATTGATCTGAATTTAGAAAGAGAAGACACATCATCCCCAGATGAGAGTTGGCAAACAAAAGGGGCTCTTTCAGTTGTTCCAGGTAATCTACAAACTTATTTGCAGCCTGCTCCAAACATCCTGATAGCTCAGCACAAGACAGCCACAATTTGATGCTTTATCCCTCTTCCCCTTTCCCTCCCATTACCTGTCAGTTGTGAGGTTCCCAAGCACTGACATGGAAAAAAGGTAGAAAAAGCCACAGGAGGAGAAGTAAAAGACACAGCTAATCCTGTTACTTTATTTCCTGTTCTGAGTACTCTACCATCACCATCTGCATTTTTTGCTCACTACTTGTACTACTTTTCCCCTCCTTCTCCCAACATAGAGGGCAGTCACTACTGGGGCCCAGGCACCAAGGACTTCTCTTTTCATTTGACTGCTTGGTGCCTGAACACACTGGAAGAGTCACCCCAGGAAGCCGGGTCATCCATGCACGCACAAAGCATTGATAACTCAGCTAAAAGAATGAAAAGATGTTCAGCCAATGACCATCCTGATGCCTTGGCTTTCAAAAACCCTCACTGGGGGATGCTTGTAGGTGGTCTTAATCAACATAGTGAATTCCATACAATAAAAGAGTTTTAAGTCAGAAGAAAGTTTTCTGGGAAACTGTTTATTTTATCCAGCCTTGTAAATAAATACTAGGCTAAACAAACAAAATTCTCACCTGTCTAGCCTGACAATTTTTTAAAAATCAGGGTGAATTACACATGCAGTAAGACAAATGAAACCTATATATGGTACATGCTTTCTATTTATTTGTTATTGGTCATCAGTCTTTGCAGGCCAAAGAATGAGTGGTTACCTCCAAAGGTCAATCTTTACATTACTACTACTTGCAATAAAAGCAAAGCTAAGAGGAACATTTTCTCCAAGGGGGGAGGAAGTGTTAGTATGTAGACAGTAATCTTTGTGGAGAAACAGGAAGCTTGTTTATAAAACTCAGGCTATTCTTAACCAAGAAAAGCAAGCTTGTCAGAATAGAGATCTCCACCTTGACCTGTAATTACATCCCAGACACTATATTGTACCTCATTTCTGTGGGGTTTCCTAAAAATGGAAAAAAGGAGCCCTTAATTGTCCCCATAAAATATAAATGCACAGTCTTCCCCTGGAAGCTTTCCCTTTGGACACTAGATTCTCAGTCTGAATGAAAGCAGAAATCTCTCAATGCACCAAAACACACACAGACGCACTTTAACTCCTGCTACTAGTGTACAGCTCTGTCTGCAGCCCTTCCACACGACAAGGCACATACGTCTATACTCTGGTGATGCCCTCTAGCTAGCTGGGAGCTGGGAGGTAACCTTGCCCCAGTCTCTCATGTGTGATATGAGGGTGAGATCATTAAGGAAGAGAGAGGTGCCATTTGGGGCAAACATCAGGCAGTGGGTGACATCATTGCTGTCAGATGATCCTCGTCAGTCCTGGAGGAGTGTCAGCTTGATTTAGAGGGAATCATTAATCTCTTGAAGGTGGATCTGTTAGCTGGATAGGTGTTAGTTACATGGTGTGCTCTGGGGAACCAGGTTTGAAAGGACTGGTGGTGAAGTGAGTGAAGTCGTGGCCGATGGGTATAAATTACCTGGGCATGCAGTGAAGCGGGATAGGTGAAAGCAGGAGGAGGTAGAGCAGGCGCTAACTCCGCTGGGTACAGAGGGTACGGGGCCCACACTTCAGGGCTACTGGGGTAAAGTGCAGGCACTGTGAGCTCATCTGCAAGAAAAGAATAAGGCAAGAGTTAGTGGTTACCAAACAGCTGGCTTCAAATCAGAAAACAAAACAATAACCCTGAGCCCCAATCAATGTCAGACGTCAAAGTACTCTTATTCTTTTAACAACCTGTTGGCTTTGGTCCCACAAATGCTAAGTGAGGGAATGAGAAATAAAAATAAAAAAAGCAACAAGCATCTGCTGCCTGTCTGGCCTGCTGGGATCTCAGGCCTGGACTCCGCCTTGGATATTCAGATGTCCTTCCAGCTGTAGCTGGGGAACTCAAGAACAGTGGGAATTTCCTGCATGAAACAGAAAATATGGTCCTCTGAGGAAATGGAAGAGAAAAGAAATCAATAAAATATATCCCATGAGAACCCACTGCAGAGCCTATGGGAGAACAATGGTTTAATGGCAGGAACCCAACAGAGCAGAAGAACTGTAAGACTTTCCTGCTGATTAGTACTACTGACAAATAAATCATGATCATCAAGTATTTTATGGGGCCTAACAACACTGTGACCATAGAGTATTCAAGATGTTACATATGCAGAGATTCAAAGTGAAAAACCTTGAGTATCCTGATTAAAGTTAAGTTCTACCAAGATGTAAACAGAAGCGCTTGTGGTTGCTGTTTACACTATTTTCTAGGGGGGAAAAGTTAGTTCTGTTGCCAACTGCCTGGTCTAAATGTTCCTCATGCAGCTCCAATTCCACTCAGGTCAAGCTGCAGTTAGCCAGATCGAAGGGTAAGTGCCCGGGCCTCCCAATATATCAGGAAGCAATCCATTAAAAGTAACAGCAAACACATGAGGGAGCTTCTCAGCAAAGGCAAAAATAACTTCAGTCAACAGTTATGAATTTGGACCCTGTGAAGCAGCAATCTCAATATGTGCTTTTATCACCTGTCAAAATCTGAAATCAAGTATGTGGAGGATGCTATCCAGGACTGCTGAGGGAGTCAGGAAAAGGTGACTCAATAAGGCCATTAGTAACTCTGCCATTCAGGACTTTCCAGAAGTCTACAGCACATGTGATCCAAGGTTAACAGAGTCACTTTACCCCTTCCCACCATCTAAGAAGCCATTCCAGGCCCGCTGTCTCCTTCATCCTTCTCATCCCAAAAAACTTTGGTTCTGGGTAGGACTGTCAATAAAGAAAGGAGGCTAGAAACAGAAAACTGCTTTGTTGCGTGGGATGTGGGGATGACTCTCTATAGAAAAACCTGAAAGGGACAGAGCCTGTGGGTGAATGTGGATCTGGTGGGCAGGGGGCAGGTGAGACTTTCTGTAGGCAGCCTGCATGGCAAGAGCTTCTCATGGTCAAGAGCTGATGGATCAGGCTGGGCATGGTGCCTCAAGCCTGTAACCCCAGCACTTTGGGGAGGCCGAGGTGAGAGGATTGCATGAGCCCAGGAGTTCAAGACCAGCCTGGGCAACTTGGCGAGATCTCAACTCTACAATAAATCAAAAAAAATTTAGCTGGGTGTGGTGGCTCTTGCCTGTAGTTCCAACTTCTTGGAAGGCTATGGCAGAGGATCACCTGAGCCCAGTAGGTTGAGGCTGCAGAGGTTGTGAGCATGCCACTTCACTCCAGCCTGGGTGAGAGTGAGACTCCAACTCAAAAAAAAAAAAAAAAAAAAAAGAGCTGACAGGTGACTACCCACTCAGAGAGCAGCTTGTACTCACTTGCAGATATAATGGGATCCCAACAATGGGGTTTTCATATACTGTGGCTGGCTGGCCTCCCTGACTCCCTCCTTCTCTCACCAAGGCAGTCAAAAGTTCCTTCTCAGAACTAGGTGGTGGAAATACAGACTGCCTGTGTATCTATGTTGAAGAGATGAGACTGTAAGAATGGACTGAGAGCTTCACTTGGATGGGAAACAACAGCATCATCAGTCTCTTAAAAATGGTCAGGTCCACATCATCTACTTCAAGTCATAGGGTTTGTAGGTGCCTGTAGTTCAAGACTCAGGAAATCCTTCAAAGGGGGACTGAGAGGATGTGTAACAGACCCCTGTGTTTCCTGTCGTGATGAAGCCATGCGATTTCCATTAGAACAACTCATGTGGGAGCCCAGCTAGTGGAAACTAACTGCTGCCAGAACTGATGCCTTGAATTTTAGGCAAACAACAATTCTCAGGAATGGCAAGCTATTATTGTTGCTGCTGTTGTTATTTTAGCTACCAGGCTATTTTAAGACATTCTGAGTCAAGCCCTAGTACCCAAATCTCTAGCCCATGCTTGTTCAAGCCCACTGTGATAGCAGAAGACTATAGAACTGATATATACAACTGACACAAATACAAACTGATAGGAGATCATCAGAGGAAATGTGCTTGACCTGCAGCCTGTCAGTGGTCCTTCCTCACCTCCTGCCCAACAGGAACTGGCTAATGGGGGTAGGGGATGGGGTGGTGGGGTGAGGAGAAGAGATGGAGTGGCCCGATTAGAGAGCACTTCCTTTAGAAAACTTTAAAATGAAATGAGTATGTCTTTTAAGATATCTGATCCTAAGGAGATAAGTAGTGGAGATAAGCTGGAATCAAGTTTCAATCTCAGCCTGACTGATGGAATTTATGAATTCCAGACCTTCCTATATTCTTATTCTAAAGCATTACTTCCCATTAGATCTATACTGATGCTTAAAGACAATTCACTGATTCAACATTTGCATAATATCTAGCCCGGCAGAATAAAGGATTTACTCTGAAATCCCCTAAACTCAAAGTTGCTGTAGGTAGTGCATATAGTAGGGGTAAACTTACACTTGATAAATCCCTTGATACATCTTATCATCTATCTCTCCCTTCCCTCCTCATGAAAGAATGTGAGTTACCATAAATGTGAGAGACATGTAGTATACCCAGGTCAGGATCACACCTGTAGAAAAGCAGTCTCCAGACACCTACCTACACTTCAGTAAGAGACTGGGAATGTTTCTAAAGCACACACTCTCCTTTGATGGAAGCAGGTATTGAGCAGAGTGAACTTTCTGCAATGTACATTTTTTGGTTGCTGATTTAGTCTTGAGAAAACTACAAAAGCAAAAGGGACAGGTTTTCTGCTGAGCAGGCCGCGGCAGGGGAGCAGCAAGGCTCCGACAGCTTTCACCTTCCCAAGTCGCTGCCCATCCTGCGCAAATTTCATAGGATGGGAAGGCTGAAAACAGAAGACAAAGATTGCTAGCCAAGGCTCACTGGGATGGACTGGAGTTCAGGGAGGGGGTGAGAGTCCTCTTGACAAAAGAGGCTCTTGACCACCCAGAGAGATCCAGGCCCCAGTGAGCAGAAAGAGGGCAGATCAAGAGGCCAAGGCTTTTTTGTCTGAGCCTAATCCTTGGCCTCCTGAGAGGCTGGGCAAATCCTTTCCCATTGCACCAAATCTGGCTACATCTTTTCTTTTTTGCACCTTTTGAGGACAATGTTGAGGGCTCACAATATACATCTGAATAGGCCTTTTTCTTAGCATGAGAATATACAACCAGAAGAGCTCAAATTGGATTCTGAAAAACAAGGCCTGGAAACTTCCAACTTCACCCTCTAATCTCTTTGAAAAGAAAGAATTACAGAGTGTCTGATGAAGGTTTAAGCCTAAAGAGCCAGGGAAGATCACCTAGTCTGCCTTTTCATTTTAGGTGAGGAAACAGATGCAGAAGGGTGAAACGTCCAGTCTCAGGTCATAAGGAAACAGAGATAAAGAGGAATGATTCTTAGAAACAATGACAGAGAAAGAGAGAAACAAGGAGACTCTTTAACGGACTTACATGTGGTCATAAACCAGAGCACAAGGTACAAGAATTTTAAATCAGCATTTATGATGTCTCCTGAAAATCTTTATATGGAAATATTCCCTGGTGACCTGATGATCACCATATCCTCAAACTCAACATTCTCCCTCCAATGTCCCCCTTCATTCCAGATTTCAGTAAAAGACGCCACCTTCTGAAAGGACAGACTGAGAGTGGGAAGCCATTTTTCATCTTGTTCTTAAACCCTGACACAATGATGAGAAAGTAGAAGCTATGCTTTTGGAGAAATGCACACTTTAGGTATAATTAACTTTACCGACTTTGTCTTTTTAGAAACAGACTTCCAGGTATCAGAGGGATCTCATAGTGGCAATCACGCTTGCCTAGAGTAAAGGGAACTTACAAGGCCTAAGACATCATGCACTGGGCAAGGACTGTAAAAGTCATGAAACTTGTAATTACAAAAGTTATTACTGTTCAGAGGGAGAGCAGGTGGGGATTTGATCTTCCAGTAAATTGGGTACTATCTACAAGGATCCCCCAAAGCTACCTATTGGGAATGCCTAGGAGATAAGGGGAGGTACATCCTCTATTAGGTCTAAGGAATGTCGTTTGGGAAGGTACAGGAGAATTAGAATCCTTATCACTCCCTTCTCTAAGGGGCATGATAATGTGGGTGGACATTAGTGGGTCTCTGTGTCAACAGGTTCTCCAGGACACCCACAGGTGGTTGATAAGGAAGTCACAGCAGTCACGTGCAAAATCTCCTTCAGATACAAGATCAGGACAGCCCAAATGACCACCCCACCTTTGGTCAAGGAATTTGTGAATTGCAAATATCTAACAAGTCTCTTGCACGAATCACCCCCCCCCCCCCCCCCCCCCCCAGGCTAACCTATGTGACACAAAGAAGCCCCACCATGGCAACAATCATGCGACTAACCCACCCATCTGCCTGCTGTCCATCACCTGAAATCATCAGTACCTGCACTTGTCTGCCCCTTTGTGATGATGTGGGAGCAGACCACCACCCAACCACCTTAATGATCCTCCCCCATCTAGGGGAATGGTTAAAAGGACTCAACCACAAGCAAACAGTGGCATTGCCTTGCTAGAGTCTGGTGGGGCCATGTGCTCTTTGAGCCATGGCTGTCGCCATGCTTCCTGGCTTTGGTCCCCCTCCCCCACCTTGGGGGAGGTGAATCTTCTCTCTTCCTTCTCTTTCTCTCTCTAATTTACTTTTAAATAAACTTTTCTTTCTTAATCTTTTTGTGTGTTGCAATTCTTTGCAATTTACTCCGATCTCTGGGTTCTCGGCGCACACCTCCGGCTTGCCGGCCCTGGCAGGGCTGCGCGCCTCCCTGCCCTCTCCACCCTCATCTGGTCCGTCCATACCCTAACACCTTCCACTCAGATGCCAAACTGAAAACCTGACCTCCTTCCAATCTTGCATCAAGGTCCTGCTGAAACTATGCCATCACCTATTTTGATATTCACCTCCACTCCTGGGTTGCTGGAAAGCCCTCCTGCTCAAAACACTGAAGCCAAGACAACTTTAAAAAGACAAAATAGAGTCATGTCATTCCCATTTAAAACCCTTCTATGGTTTCCCCTTGCTCACTGGACACCATCTGAACTCCATGTCATGGCCTGTAAGACCCCAGGCAATCTGGTTCTCGTCTACTCTCCAGCCCAGGCTCTCATCTGGTTCTACCTCGTGGTCTAGGATCAGTCATTTCCACTGACTATGCCTGTTTCTCTGCCCCTTCTAAGCCTACCACAGACAGCTCCCTCTGCCAGAGGCATTCTCTTGCTCCTCCTTCCACCTGGCTTAACTCTTATCGCATACTCCTCCCACAGGCTCTACTTACCTGACTTCACCTTTCTAGTTTGAAGACTGCCTTCTCTGTGCTTCACCCCATCCTGCACCTCCTCAATCACAGTAGTTACCTCCTGGATTGGTAAGTTCTTATTCTTGCTTACCCAGTACATCAGACAGTACTGAGAAGTCCACCATTTGCTCTATAACTGAGAATATGGAGAAAAGAAATATGCTTCCATCCTGCCTTCACAGGGGGAAATAATCAAATCGAGGGATTTAATTCTGAGTGGAAGAGAAATATATACTTAAAGGCACTGAGATCTATCTAAGGTCTCATCATTAACTTATAGTGTCTGACCTGAGATTAGAACCCAGGTCTCTTGTCTAATAGTTCACGGTCCCTTCAATTCACCATGCTATTCTCCCTGGGTTGGGTAATGTCCCCACTACAGATGATGGGGAGAGGGTCCCTGGAACGCACGTGATCTTTATTTCTGGCTTTTAGCATACTCAATTTACTATAATAAATTCAGGGACAGAGTCTTCCAGGAGAGTTTCCTGGTAGATAAAGAATTTGGCCAGGAAAAACAGCAGCCATGACACAGAAGATCCAAACATGATGAAAAATTCCACTTTTAATAGGAAAAATATCAATTTTGAAACAAGAAAAATAAATCAAGGATTCTGTTAGTAATGAACTCCCACTTGCATACCTCAGCAAGTAGTTGATCCAGGCCTGTTAAGTAAACCATTCAAAAATCAGCCTTAGAAGCCCCACTCTTTTAATAAGGACTAGATTATTAGGACATGCTTTTCCGGTGTTAGGGTTACCAATATTGCTCATGCCAGATCCTGTGGTCCTGTAATGAACTGAACCGTGTTCCTACCAAATCCACTTCCACGGGAAACCTCAGCATGTAACTGTTTTTAGAAACAAGATCTTTATAGATGTAATTATTTAAGAACCTTGAGACGACGGAGGCAGAGACTGGATTAGCTTCAAGTCAAAAAAAGCCAATGATGACCAGTAGGAGAGAGACACAGGCAGTTCCTCCCTTAGAGTCTCTACGAAGCCAACACTGCTGATACCTTGATTTCAGATTTCTGGCTTCCTAAGCTATCAGAGAATAACTTTGTCTGTTTAGGCCATCCAGTTTGTGGTAAACTGTTATAGCAACCCTAGAGAACTAATATATTAGCCATAGAGGGTCTTAAACATTCACTGGCTCCATAAGAAGATAAGTGTAGGGTAAGATTTTTATGAGAGAAGTTACTGAAAAGACTAGGTGAAAAGCTCAGGAGATGTGTCACACCACCCAGCACAGATCACCACAGTCATTTTTGTATTCTTCACAGGGAAACAACTGTACCATGTATTGGAGATACGAGAAAGAAATAAAGTCTCTGCTCAGTTCACCACAACTTCCACCTTGGCCATTTCCATTGCTTCAACTATTCACTCTATTTAGGAGAACTTACAAACCTACAAGTTTGATTTCTACTCTAATGTAAACATTCTAAACTCATCAAACTCAACTCATCTAAAAGTGAACTCACTGTCACTCATAAATCAATTCCTCTTCTTTTTTTGTTTTGCTTTTTGTTTTTGAGTTGGAGTCTCACTCCATCGCCCTGACTGGAGTGCAGTGGCACACTCCCGGCCACCACAGCCTCGACCTGCTGGGCTTCGGCGATCCTTCCACCTCAGCCTTCCAACTAGCTGGAACTACAGGCACACCCGGCTAATTTTTGATTTATTGTAGAGATGAGGTCTCACCAAGTTGCCCAGGCAGGTCTTGAGCCCGCAGGCTCAGGCAATCCACTCACCTCGGCCTCCCAAAGCACTGGGATTACAGGCTGAGCCACCGAGCCCGGCCAATTCCTCTTCTTACCTCACACTTTCCTTTATCCCGTTTACTCAGGTTAAAAGTCTCCATCACTTGCCATGTCCAAACAATTGCTAAGTCCTAATAAAGATGACAAGGATAATGATAATAATGACAGCAGTAGTAGTAATAATAGCAGCTAATGTTTACTGAGCACATTCTATGTGCCAGTGTTCCTCCTGGGAAGCATTAGCATGAGCAGGTGCAGTGGCTCAAGCCTGAAATCCCAGCACTTTGGGAGGGGGAGGCAAGAGGACTGCCTGAGTCCAGGGTTTCAAGACCAGCCTGGGCAACTTAACAAGACCTTGTCTCTACAATAAATCAATAAATTAGCCGAGCGTGGTGGCATGTGCCTGTAGTTCCAGCTACTTGGAAGGCTGAGGTAGAAAGATGGCCTGAGGCCAGTACACCAAGGCTGTGGTGGCCATGATTGTGCCATCACACTCCAACCTGGGCAACAGAGTGAGACTCCAAATAAAATAATAACAATAAAATTAAATAAAATAAAGAACACGAGCCCTTTACCTTATGAGAAAGCTGAGACACAGGTTAAATATCTCACCCCGTAACTTGCCAGCGTCACCAGAACCAGGATGTGAATTAGTTAAGGTTATCTGAGTCCAAACCCTTCACTGCTTCCCCATATTCATTATCTCCATTTAATGATTATAAAGGCATTTCTTCTATGTCTTCCTCCCTCTTTTCTCCTTTTCATCCTTTCTTCTATTACCCAAATGCAGGCTCTCATCTGGACTGTCTTAACAGCCTCTTTAACTTCCAGTCTCCTCACTTCAATATTTCTCTCATAATACTCTGTGAGTCTGCAAAAAGGCAAACGGATCCACAAAACAAGCATGCCAAGAAAATTCCCAAAACAAGTTGGTCTTGATTCAGCTGGCTCACTTAACAATTTTCTGCTGTTCCTTTCACCGGTCACTGCTCCTATGGTCCTGTTCTGCCCTTACTGCCAAGAAACCATCTAATGCAATCCACGATTTTAAAAGATCTGCTCTCTGATTGTAGAGCTGAAGAGAACCCAAAGAATGAGCAGGAAGAAAACTGCTCCTCCAAGGAGTTGAGTCACTACCGTTTAATCTACTCTTGTTCAGCACATTTGGACATTTTCATTCCTTTTCCTTCCTATGACCTGCAGCTGTAGGGATGAAGGTTACCCAGAGTTTCCCAAGCAAGTCCATTCCCAGTCACCGGCAGACCGAACATTCGAAACACCTGCCAGCCTCTCTGAGAACCTGGGTTTCTTAACTGCAATCAAGCCTGGATATTTAACAAGAGCTCTGTCTTCAAAAAGCAGTGGTTTTATATCACATGAACAGCATATGCGCATCTGCTCAGCTCTATCTTGGTAAGCTTCATGAGGGCAGCATACTATTCTGTCATACTCACTTCTGTGCCTGGCACAAAATAGGCACTCGATATTTTCTCAATACCACCACCTTCCTGTCTTTTTCTAGACCAGAACCATACTACCTTTCTTAAAGTGTTTCGTCTGCCTCTTTTGCTGTCCCAAATGAACTTTTCCATCTGTGGTAAATAATTTTGATTATAAAGGGACTTTAGTATTACACATGAGGTTGTCTATGTGACTCATCTATGGCACTATTCACATATAAAATGTTCATAATAGGATATTTATACAGTGTATATTTTGGGCAAAATACTTCACAGACTCACCTATTTAATTTCCAGATGTTCTTATGAGGTAAGTACTGCAATTGCCACCTCCACTTCAGAGATGGAGGACACTAACGAATGGCTTGGAGAGATAAAGAGGCAGGCCCAAGGCCATGCAGCTGGGAGGGGTAAAGCAATGTGGTCATAGAGTCCATGCTCTTAACCACTACATTATGTGATGGATCTATCACAATGGTTTTGTCTAACCAATAAACACCTCACCCCAAAACCATGAAGCTTAACTTCCGAACCAAGTTGCAAAAGACAGGTTACTACCTACAAAAACGAAAATGAACACTGCTTTAGGATGAATAAATGACACAAAGATCATTCTAAAAACATGACAATTCTGATCTGCTTTCCTAGGTCATAGTGATAAGTACTTAAAAACAAAACAAAAACCTGGGATCTTGCTATGTTGCCCAGGCTGAACTTGACCTTGAATGCCAGGGCTCAGGGATCCTCCCACCTCTACTTTCCAAGTAGTTGGGAACTGCAGGTATGCATCACCATGCCCAGTCTGTAATTAATATTTAAATGTATTTTTAAAATCTGTAATAAAAATAAAAGCATAACCATAAAGTGATTTTGACACAAGTTCTACAAAAACTGGTTAGGAGACATGCTATGTGTACAAGAGCAGCAAGTAGGGATGAAAGGAGGCATGGAAAAGTACAGGTTTAGAACATGGAGATGACATGAGAAATAGCAACAATTTGTGCTTCACTGGGAGTACTAGAGGAAGGAGAAAGGGAGGAAAAAAATTTTCTTCTAACATTAAAACAATGGTGTTTTGAAAAGTATATATTCAAGGCAATCTGAACAAATGCTCCCGGGTGAAGATGAATTTTTTAAAAATTTATGAACCAGCCAGGCTTGGTGGCTCAGCCTATAATCCCACGCCTTGAGAGGCTGAGGTGAGTGGATTGCCTGAGCCCGCAGGTTTGGGACCCGCCTGGACAACCTGGCAAGACCTCATCTCTGCAATAAATCAAAAATTAGCCAGGCGTGGTAGCGCGCACCTGTAGTTCCAGCTAC